>NC_048311.1:19498241-19681224 GCF_013100865.1 Trachemys scripta elegans
CAGGGCGCGGCGCATGGGGGGGTGTTCTGGCGGGGGGGCAGCGCTGGGGGGGCGGCGCAGCGCTCGGGGGACGGCGCTATTTTTTGCTGCTTGGGGCAGCAAAAAAGTTAGAGCCAGCCCTGCACTCTGACCTTCTATTATTAGGGAGATTAGAGCTCCAAACACTCTGTGCCATTTGCAGACAGGCAGGAACGTCCAGGGCAAAAACCGTACTATTAACCAGGCCTGAGTGCAGCTAGCTAGCTCGGAACCCGGACGGCTGTGGACCATGCAGAGACAGTGGCTAAATCAGTGACTCTCAAATGAGTTCTTGTCTCATCTGAGCTAGACCCACATCAGGAGCAGCGCTTGGGGCACTGGCTCCCAAACTTAATTGGCTTCAGTGGGGGGATCAAGAGCACCATGAGAGCAGCCCGGGAAGGTGAAGTCTGTGGGCGTGGCTTGGGATTCAACTGCTCCTGCACTTATATGTACAAGATCTCCCCTGGCCTGCTGGCTCCCCACTGCCCCTGTACTAGTTCTTGAGGTACAATTTGTTTTCTATTGCTCAGCGCCTGGTAATGTTTGATTCAAGAGGAACTCGCGTCCGTTTTCTCTCCTATCCCTTCTTGCCGAGCAGTCACTGCTCTGCACCATTAGGGAAACAGCAGAGCTGTTATGCCAATTATTGTACATCAGCCCTCCTGCTTGGGCTGCTGCTGCTTTCATTTGTTCAGTGCTTCTCTTTTTTTGTTTCGCATGGCGTGGTGCTTGTGGCTAATGTATTGTTCTCAGAGGTGCTGTTGCAGGCACTGGCTCTGTACAAAGTGCCTTGTTGATGCCTGGGTTGGGTGGCTGCTGTTTGCCTTGAGTGGCTGCAAATAAACAATGCTGTGCCCCTTGGTGCTCTTTCCCTAGAGACTAATGATGTGCAGTTCCAGGTATAGAAATCAATTTTCCAGGACTCCAGACCGTGGCCGAGGCTTCGCTAAAGGCCAGAACCAAAGGTGCTGTGTAAATTGCCCCAATATGTGCTGAGAGCAAAGGAGTCAGCTGGTGTAACTGACGCACTGAGCAGCTAGAAGAAAGTGCGAGTTACTGTAGCTGGGGTGGGTGTGGGTGTGCTGCTTTAACAGATACATTGTTAGATGCTTTTCTGGCTTCCCTTCGCTCCCCTGCTCCCTCAGCATGTGCAATACACCAGCTCAGACCCCCATAGCCTGGATGGGCCAGATTCCAAGATGGTGTGTCATGGATGGGGCATGTTCCATGTGGCTACGTGCTAGCGAGCTCAGAGGAGGCCTGTTGGGGTCACATCTATGTCAAGAGGGCCAGAAGAAGGTGTAAGTCGCATCAGGTTAGGTGCCCTTAGCCTCCCCTCTGAATTTAGTTTGCATGGCCCAATCCTGCTCCTATTCACTACCGTGAAGTTGAAGGTACTCGGCACACTGCAGGCTTCTGTCTTGCATTCAGCCCTGCCTGCCATGGTAAGACAAAAACGTGTTGACAAAGTGAACTTCTATGTCTTTCTCTCCTCTACACAAATGGGCAGCAAAGGTCATCTTCCCTGGCCAAAGTTAACTAACCCTGAGGGTCTGATGGATAGACAGAGAGCTCCTAAGTCAGGGGGTACGCGCTGGATTCTCCTCTGGGGTAAGAAGATATTGTCTCTTCGACACAGCTTTCCTGGAGTTCCCCCATCAGCCACATGGGCAAACTCTCGCTGTAGACCTTTAAAACAACTCAACAATCAGGGTTTTTGGAGCAGGCCTTAAAAGTTTGCTTCCTCTGACAAAGCCGATGTGGGAAGGAGTCTCTGAAGGTCGCCGGCAGACAGAGTTCCTGTTGAGCTGATCATTTTAATGCCGATGAGATTTAATTGTATTGTTAATGGTGTGTCACGACATTGGCTAGGCATCACCTTAGTTATTTACATCTAAAGTCAATAACTTGAAGCTTGTTCCTACCCGCAGAGAGATTCTTTTTGTGCTGACTCCTCATGGAAGGTGCTCCGAGACCATGCTCATAGGCCACATTTTAAAGCCCTGGAAATATGGGTGGAATGTGGTTGATCTCACATGACGCTGATCCCATGACAGGCGCTGTCTTCTAGAAACCAAGGTAATTAAAAAGACAGCCAGGAACAGGGTTTCCTGTTTGCAGTAGCAAGGGGGAAGACATTAGCCTCTGTTCAATCACGGTCACTTTCAAAGCCTGATCTGGCGGTTGCCTAGTAAACAGCCCCTATTTCACTGAGCTTCTTTACCTGTATCCCATGATGTCAAGTATCAGGGGGTAGCCGTGTTAGTCTGGAGCTGTAAAAAGCAACAGAGAGTCCTGTGGCACCTTTAAGACTAACAGATGTATTGAAGCATAAGCTTTTGTGGGTGAATACCCACTTCGTCAGACGCCTGCTTTCATGTATCCCATGAGAGGAAGAATGTGCTGTAAACTGATTTGGACCCCCTGAGAGCTAGAAGTGGATCTAGTGCCATGCCTGCTTTTGGAGCCCCAGTGCCTCTCTTCGCGTCTCCCCATCTTTATTTGGGGTTGGAGGAACAAAGGAGAGAGACTCTCATGTTCCAGGCTGCAGCAGATTGACCCTGATTGCTCAGGTCTGATCAAACAGCACACGGTGTTTGGGGTAAGAGCATCAGAAGTTCCTTGGCTTTTATGGTAAGGAATGTCTTTTGGATTTGACAAGGCCTGTTAATTAACAATGGTCATTGACTCCAGCTTTGACAAAGCTCCAGGCTCTGCGCAGGGAAACGCCCACCCCACCTTTTGCAAAACAAGATTTTTTCCAAGTGGTCTGCACTTGATACGTTCTGTAGCACTGGAAGCAACATAAATATGGCAGCTGGAACTCTGCCAGCTGAAGCAACTGAACACCAGAAATGGAATGGACGGCGGACAGGACCAGAAATCTGAATGGAGATTTTCTTGACTTCATACAGGCAAAGCTTATGGTAAATAAATGAAATGCATCGTTTTCCCTGGCTAGCTTTTTCTTTTTCCTTGGATTTAATCAGATTACAATCCTATAAGGACACACAACACCCCATTACATTTTTACTGGTGAACACCATGGGATAGCAAAACTGTTCTGATCTTCATAACTGGGATATTTCTGGGCCAAAATCTAAATCCAACTTCTCCCTATCCTACCTTAAAGGGGAATGGATGGGCCATGGGAGAAGCAGAGGCACCATTTGCTATGGGGAACGGGGGGGGGGGGGGGGGGAGTTGCCCATCCCAGACCTTGTTTCCCACCTCGACTTTTCATAGGTCTATATACTCCACTTCCTCCCCCCGCCTCCCGACTTTGCAGGATAAAATATAATCACAAATAATGTTTTATATGCTAACAGAACTTTGGTAGTGACTTTGACCGTTATTACCAGCTGCTGAATGTTCTGGGTCCTGCATGAAATGAACTGGATCTCTGTCCAGTTTGTAGCTGAAAAGTGTCCATGTCATAAGTCTAGCATCTAAGAGGGTGCCATGTTCCAGGACCTTTCAGAGAACTGCAGAGCTTTTCTGCTGACTCACCCTGGCAGCCAGATTAGGCAGGTCCTATTACCAACAGTCCAGAGTACCAAGAGTATAGAAGAATTTTAGGGTCTGAGGGCACTAGGGACACAAACGGAAGAGTGCTGCAGGGAAAAGCTCTAGGAATAGTCAAGCTCAAGAGAAAGTTTAGGTCAAGACTTATATTTGTTGCTGTTATTAAAGTAAATAAAAAACCCCAGGAAGGTGGTGGAAGGAGGTGGGATTTGGAGGCTGGCACCAAGCTCCGTAAAGCTGTTCTCATCAGACTTTGGCCTCCACTGACCGAAATGCTGTGAGATTTGTTAATCTTGTCAGCCTTCTGCTCATGCAGCTGGTTGGTTTGGGGAGACTTCTGCTACATCCAAAAAAGGACTGGAAATGAAACCCCTTCTTGTTTAAACTCTGGCAAAGAGCCAGTCTATTCAGGCAGACTCGGATCCAGTGATACTTCTCGGATCCAGACACCTTCTCACTGGGCTCTGCTTTCTGGTTCTGACTCATCTCTAAATATTTTCATTAGTTGTGAAGAACTCAGAATTCCAGTTCCCAAATGTCCTTGATTATAAATGCGTGAGGAAATCAAGGAATGAATTTGGTGCTATTAATACACAATGCCCATATAATCTAATGACAAGAAGTCTCTGTCCTTTAGAAGGATCTAAGTAAAGCAAGGTCCCAGTGTAATGACGGTTCTCAGACTGAACTTCCGTGGACTCTGATGGAAGTCTAATTTGTTCCATTTATTTTCTCTTCCCAGTTGAATCTGCTTTTATTTAACTCCACATTGAACGATGATTGAACATTCAGTGGATCTCATTAAAAAAGCTTTTTGAATTGATTGAATTCAAGCTTTGTTCCCACACTTCAGCAGATAGATGCTTGAATATGAGTGGTGTCAACTGAACAATGATAATTGCATCACACTGCTGAGATTATGGTTTGGCTGTACCTTCTACGGTAAGTTTTCCAACATCTTTTCTCAGGGCTGATGCCAGCTTGGCAAGCAAAACTGCCTTTATCAACAGGACAGCTAGCAGACACTTAACTAACTGTTGTGCTTCAGACCTGTGAAGACTGGAGGGGCTGCTGCTGACGCTGACTGGGGAATTCACTCTGCAGCCCAAATGTTCAGTGTCTGGCTTCTTTGAACACTCAGCCAGAAAGGGAGCCAGTTGTGATGTTGATGGTTCTGGTCCCAAGGGCAAGGGGCAAAAATGGCTGCGTACCTGCTTTTGCAATTCTCATGAGCCTCAGGTCTGCAGGGGGCTGGTTCAGCCACTGGCACAAGTTAGAGCAACCTCAGGGCTTCTCTAACTTTCACCAGCAGGTAATGGCAAAACAGCTGGTGATTATCAGAGCACAAAGGCACTGCAGCTGGGAAAGATGCTATATCTGATGTTAAGTGTAACCTTGGTATGAAGTCCGTGGCAACCCCTAAACTGGCACCAGATATATACCTTGATGCTCACCATCAATCCCTGTACTATTATCCAGTGATCTTTAGTGGCTCTGCGCCTAGAGTTAAGAGCGAGCTCTCTTCCCTGATTTTAAGAAAACAAAAACAACCTCCCCCTGAAATCTTTTTTTAACCTAGCAATTTTCTCAGTCCATCATTCGTAGCTTTTCCCTCTTCTCTGCTTTGCAAATTTATTTTCCATTACTAAGAAAAAAAATCCCCACCTTTCCATGGAGCTGAATGGTTTGTTTGGAATGTGGCAGTTTTCCCACGTGATCTGCTTGCATGCCCTTCTTAGCCTTGTTCCCAGCATGGTGCCCCATGCCAGTCTGGCTTAGTCCAGCTGAGACAGCCCGACCATGCACGTAGGAGCTGGTCTGCAATCTGCTTGGCATGTAGCCAAAGGAGAGAGGGACCCTGGATATTGCCCCAAACAGGAGGGCTGCTCAGAGCCTTTTATCCTGCGGGAATTGAATTCCCTATGACGCAGGTATTTTAATGCTGGCTCTTTGTGTGAAATGAATGGGAAAGCATCATCTTTCCTAGCTGAGGAACGCAGGCAGGGAAAGCCAGCGTAATGGCCACAAGTGCCCATGGGCTGAATGTTCCTGAGGCTTTGAGTGGGAGAGGGTAGCTCATTAGGCCGAGGCACAGAGAGGGCAGTAGCAATTTCCTATGAATTAGCAGTGTGTACTCCAGCCCCACCCCCAAAGACCGCTCCATTTCAGGTTAGAGCAGCAGGTCCATTTTAACCCTCTGTAGCACGGGACTGTCTACTTCAGCAATGACCTGGGCCAGACCCTGATGGCATCATTCAGCATAACTCCCAGGCTGACTTCAGTCTGGCTGAGTAAGAACCGAAGGGAAGGGCATGTGTGACTCCCAGACAGAGGGGAACCGCTGCGTGAACTGGCAACTCTGACAGGAGGGAGGGGAAAGCTGCCTCTGTACCATGTTCCCTCCCTGCCCCTGACCTCATGGGAGAGCAGATGTAGCTCCAGAGCTCCATGAATGAGTGGAGGGCCAGGAGCCAGGGGAATGCACATCATTGGCCTCCAACCCCAGCAGAAAATGATCATGTTTCTTTCCTAATTTTCTTGCAGCTCTCTCCCGGCTGGGGAATTGCAGCCCGTCACAGCAGGGCGAAGAGCCCCGTTGTGCAGCAGGGCAATGGAAATGCAGCAGATCTTAACATCTGCTAGCCAGCTGAAAAGGCTGGTTGTGCCCACCAGCTGGCAGGCCATGCCCCTTTGGGCGTCACACTGTCCTCCACTGCATAAGAGCACACCCACTTCCCTTGTGCTCCCAGGGGGCTTGAGCTGGACTCCTGCCCTGGTCCCGTGTGCATGAAGAGTGCTCACTGGAAATGTGTCCCAATGTAGAGTTGAGCATTACAGAGTCACTGGGGCCTTAAGTTTAGTCTCTCACTTACACTGGTGTGTCTCCATATCAGGCAGAGAGGCTGACACTGACGGCCTGGCATCAGCCTTGGTAACCCCAGGGGCAGTCAGCAGCTAAACATCATCGGGACCTGACAGCAGGAGAGGCCAGATAGCCCAGTGGTTATGGCACTATGCTTGGAGTTGGGTTCAATTTCCCTGCTCCAACACAGGCTTCCTGTGTGCACTTGGGCAAGTCACTTAGCCACCGTGTGCCCCATCTGTAAAGCAGCCCGGCCCTGCCTCGAATCCACGGCAGTCTAAGTTCTCAGCCTGGGCTCATCACAGATGCTACATGCTGAGCACCAGGTAAGTACCGGAGACAGGGCCCGATGGCTTTGAACTCTGTTCTGGGACATAGAGCGAGGAGGATAAACAGGGGGACTGGAAGAGGAGCCTGCGTTGGCTGCCTGTGGAATGCATTAGGGCAAATGCTTTGCCTGGCACATTCTGATTCGGACATGAGTGGTGAGGCGGAGTGGCAGATGGGCCACTGATTAGCAGCTTATCCTGTTACTCCGTTCCGTGTTGGAGGGAGCGAGCCATGTATTAAGCTCCAAACCTCTGGGGAAAGCGCTATAATTTTTACATGGAGCTTTGGCGTCTTGCCTCCCACCTCTCTTTGATTTGCTGTGAAGTGAGTAGAAATGCTGCTCCCAGATGTTGATGGAGGAGCGGTGAGCTGCATCACAATTCCTGTTTTACTCCAGAGACCATGTCACCCTTGGTCTCGCTGGGTTTTTGCGTCTCGGCTATGGATGTTTATAGCAAGGTGATACTCATCATGTTGACAGACCCCAGTCGCCTAGGATTCTGCTGGCATTAGGGGGAATGAAGGCTTAGCTAATCAATAGCTTCCCAAGGCCAGCTATTCCCTTCAGTTGCCAATGGAACTCACCTGTGGTATTTACCCGTGGAACTCACTGCTACAATATATTAGTGAGGCCAAAAGCATAAGAGGCTTCAAAAGGGGATTCAGCATTTGGGTCTCTATGTCTTAGTCCTTGCGCTGGGTTTGCCCTTTCTTCAGCACAAGGCCTCTGAGCTGCGGACTCCAGCATCGGAGAAGGTTGTACCAGAAAGCATCTGCAATTGTCACTCTGCCCCATGCCCCGGTTCTGTCTGGGGAAAAGGCTGTTGCCATAGTGGCTGAAGGCTACTGCCTCTCTGAGGAGTGGGGCCTCACAGAGTGCTTTGAGATCCTCAGATGGTAGATGCAATGGAAGGGCCAAGCGGTGGAGTAGTCCTAGAGGGTCTGCCTGAGTTTGATGGGCCAGCAGATCAGGACACTTTTATTTCAGTGGGTAACCTGAGGTTGCCCCAGTCTAAGAAGATCAGCCTCACTGGTCCTCTGCTTGTTCCAGCGGCGAGGTGGGGATAATGTTAACTTTCCTACCTCCCAGAGGGCTGGGGCAATGAAGGAACGGAGAGCTCTGTGAGGATGAAAAGCACAGTATCAACATAAAGGCTTAGACTGTCAAACGGGGCAGGCAAGTTAACCGCCTGGCTGCCTGAATCTCCTGCACTGCTTTGACATTTCGGTCAGAGCTACCATGTCTGGGAGTGCTGTGAGCATCAAACCCAAGCCACTCTTCTAACGCCTTTGCAGGAGACTTCCTGCCATGTCTAACTTTCCAGACTCTCCCAATTCTGCGAAGGCCATTCTGCCCCATGCACTCTGTCCATGGTCCTGAATCACATCTCACTCTGCATGTACTCTCCTGTACTGGCTCCGAGAGCCTGACTGGCCTCACTATTCAGCCACATGCATCTGTGCGAAATCTACTCTGGGGTTAACTCCCTGATTGCCTGAACCCACACAGGGCCTCTGCGGCCTATCGCCCCTCCCTCCCCACAGGAATGGCTTTGCACAGTGTGGTGGTAGTGTGCACCGAGCGTTTCTGGCATAACCTTTCCCAGAACACAGTTGGGGAAAAAAGCATTTAAAACTGATCAAAGAGGGAATCATTACATAGTGCTTAATTAACCTGTGGAACCCACTGCCACAATATATTAGTGAGGCCAAAAGCTTAACAGAATTCAAAAGAGAACTGGACATTTACATGAATAAGAATACCCACAGTTATAGTAGAGAGGGTTAAAAAGCCATACATGATCTAAGCCCTCATGCTTCAGGGCATAAGTCATTAAGTGCCTGGGGTCAGGAAGAAACTTACTTCCCCCAGGGGTAAATTGCAGGGATTCTTGCAACTTTCTCTGCAACATCTGGTACTTGCCATTGTCAGAGACAGGTACTGAACGAGATGGTCCATGGGTGTGAGCCAGTCTGGCATTTCTTATCTTCCTAAAGGCAGAGGTAGAAGTGGCATCATTATCGAAGACAGCACTGGGTCAGATTTCCAAAGGTGCTTAGGTTATTCGAGGCACATATTGGGATTTTCAAAAGTGCCTAAGCACGTTAGGTGTCTAATTCCCACTGGACTCACAAGGGAACTTCCATGCGGAGTTAAGCACCTAACCTGCTTAGATACATTTAAAAATCCCAACAAGTTTCATCGTTAGGCCCCTTAAATGCCTGGGAAACTTTGGCCCAGTGTCCCTTTGGGAGAACACACTTGCTCCAATGTCTGGGCTTTACCCCCTTGTGTTTGAAAGCTGCCTCAGAGCAGTATGTTGGGGAAGTAGAGGAACCCTTCAGTGAGTTGGAACGATGCACAGCCACTGCCAACCAGTGTTTCCCTAATTTTTTACCTCCATGTGTGGAATGAATTTTATGTGCACCAATATGGAGGTGGTGGGGGTGGGGCCAAGGGATTCGGAGTGTGGGAAGGGTCTCAGGGCTGGGGCAGAGGGTTGGGGTGGGAGGGTTAGGGCTCTGGCTGGGGATGCAGGCTCTGCGGTGAGACCAGGGATGAGGGGATTGGGGTACAGCAGGGGGCTCGGGGCTGGGGCAGAGGGCTAGGGTGTGTGGGGGTGAGGGCTCCAGCTGGGGATGAAGGCTCTGGGGTGGGGCTGGGGATGAGGGGTTTGGGGTACATGTTGCCCCAGAGCTGCAGTGGGGAGAGAGGACTCCCCCAACCCTCTCTCACTGCAGCAGCTTGGGCTGGGGGAGGGACGTCTCTCCCTGGCCACAGCAGGTCTGACAGGGCTGGGCTGGGCCAGGGGAGGGGTGCCTCTCAATGCAGGGCTGGGGAAATAGCACCACCACCCCAGCCCGCAGTCATAAGAACATAAGAATGGCCATACTGGGTCAGACCAAAGGTCCATATAGCCCAGTATCCTGTCTTCCGACAGTGGCCAATGCCAGGTGCCTCAGAGGGAATGAACAGAACAGGAAATCATCAAGTGATCCATCCCGTCGCCCATTCCCAGCTTCTGGCAAACAGAGGCTAGGGACACCATTCCTGCCCATCCTGGCTAATAGCCATTGATGGACCTATCCTCCATGAACTTATCTAGTTCTTTTTTGAACCCTGTTATAGTCCTGGCCTTCACAACATCCTCTGGCAAAGAGTTCCACAGGTTGACTGTGCGTTGTGTGAAAAAAATACTACCTTGGGTTTTTTTTGTTTGAAACCTGCTGCCTATTAATTTCATTTGGTGACCCCTAGTTATTATGTTATAAGGAGTAAATAACACTTCCTTATTTACTTTCTCCACACCAGTCATGATTTTATAGACCTCTATCGTATCCCCCCTTAGTCGTCTCTTTTCCAAGCTGAAAAGTCCCCAGTCTTATTAATCTCTCCTCATACGGAAGCCATTCCATACCCCTAATCATTTTTTTTTTTTGCTCTTTTCTGAACCTTTTCCAATTCCAATATATCTTTTTTGAGATGGGGAAACCACATCTGCACGCAGTATTCAAGATGTGGGTGTACTATGGATTTATATAGAGGCAATATGATATTTTCTGTCTTATTATCTATCCCTTTCTTAATGATCCCCAACATTCTGTTTGCTTTTTGGACTGCCGCTGCACATTGAGTGGAAGTTTTCAGAGAACTATCCACAATGACTCCAAGATCTTTCTTGAGTGGTAACAGCTAATTTAGACCCCATCATTTGATATGTATAGTTGGGATTATGCTTTCCAATGTGCATTACTTTGCATGTATCAACATTGAATTTCATCTGCCATTTTGTTGCCCAGTCACTTAGTTTTGAGAGATCCTTTTGTAGCTCTTTGCAGTCTGCCTCAGACTTAACTATCTTGAGTAGTTTTGTATCATCTGCAAATTTTGCCACCTCACTCTTTACCCCTTTTTCCAGATCATTTATGAATATGTTGAATAGGACTGGTCCCAGTACAGACCCCTGGGGGACACCACTATTCACCTCTCTCCATTCTGAAAACTGACCTTTTATTCCTACCCTTTGTTTCTTATCTTTCAACCAGTTGCCAATCCACAAGAGGACCTTTCCTCTTGTCACATGCAGCTCCACTCCACACATCCCCTCCAGCCTGGCAAAGTTTGGGGGAAGGGGCCGCCCACAGGGTTCCCCCTAGCACAGAACCCCCACAACACTGTGGACACCTCCAGCTTCACAGGCTGCTGGCCAAGTGGGCAACTTTGCATGGGTGGAGGGAGGCTCTGTCTCCCACTCCCCACGGGAGGGGCACTCGTAGGTGGGTTTGAGCTGCCCAGCCCCCATGGGAGGGGTAAAACCACCCTCGGCTGCATCAGCCACTGAAATTGCACCCCTGTCCGAGCTCTGCACGTGGACACACGTGCCTCACAGGCCATGTGGGAGATCAGGCTTTGCCTCCACGAGCCCACCGGCTTGGTGAATTCGGGGATGGGCCCAGCAGGATGGGTGGGCAGCATGGCATTCCATTCAGTGGGGTCATGGGGCGGTGGCTCAGGCACCTCCCATTAACTCACAGTCGCTCATTAAACCCACCAGACGAGTTGGCTGCAGCACAATGGGCTGGGGGTGCCGCTGTTTGGCTCGCGGGTTTAATTCCTCTTCACTGCATGTGACACCACCCTCCCCCCCCCCCAGCCACAGCCACCACGACTACAGTAGCATTGGCTGGGCTGGGGGAGGGGCGCCTCTTCTCGGCTGCGGCAACTCCAGCTGCGCTGGGCTGGGGGAGGGTCACCTCTCCCTGCCCTTGATAACCCGCTGTGCGGCCGCACGGCTGTACAGCTTAGAGGGATACTTAGCTGCCAACCATGCTGTTAATAAGTGTTAAACAACAGGCCCAGGGCAAGCAGGCAGCTCATTGGCCAGCTACCCTTTGGGACAGCTCTAGCGGGAGAATCCTTGCTGTGCCATCTCTCTCCATGCCCCACAGGAACGGCTGATCTTGCAGGAGTGGACAGATGTGTCTGAGAGAGCTCTGAGGTTTCTGCTCCCTGGGCTGTTGACATGAGACCTCAGAGGAGGAGGAGGATTTTAATTCCAACTAGTTAAGTGCCTCTCCTATCCCAGTGCTACCCAGCTGGATCCCAGGAGTTTGTCAGGGGAGAGCCTCTCTCTCCATTGCATGTTTACCACAATGCTACTTAAGCAAGGTGCCTCCCATTCACACTGGCACACATGCAACCTGTCCCATTCAAACAGGGAGTCGTCTGGCTCCAGGATCAGAGAAATCCCTGTTACTCTAGCGCTGGCCTGGATGTTCTCACCCACTCTTCTTCGTTGCAAGACCCCATTGTTGGGTCATGTGTATGCACACCCATATTGCTCTATTTCCCGTTAGTACCCTGCAGTACTGGAAGAAAACTTCCTCCCCTAACATAAGATTTGCAGGGTCCTTTTTCTCATGCCATCCTCAAATCTCCACAAGCCAAAAAGGGGAAGGATCATGCCTGGATGATATAAGTTCTGCAAGGACCAATCATTCTTGGTCTAATCATGCAAGGGCCGTACCTTCTCAAGGATCCTCATTCGTACTCTATGAATAACAGTGCATGGATGATTTCTGTGCTTTTGGGATAAACTCACATCCCAACGGTGTATGACACTTACTTCAAAGGCTGACCCTCCCAACCTCTGGACCATGAGCTTGTTATCAGGCCATATCTAGTACAGGTTGGCAGCATACCCAGGGAACTCATGTGGCACAGATCAGCCTTCAGGAACCCAGAGACCTTTTTGTCTGGTTTAATATAAGGCCAGTAGCCCATGTCTGCAGAGTAAATGGCAAAGACTCTAGTTCTCCCCTATCTTTAGGGTAAAGGCCTGCTTCAGGGCAGGAAGCTGTCCAATCCTGTGTCCCGTCACTTAAGGACTGTGTGTTAGAGCTTCCAATAGACTATGGGCCAAATTCAGCACTAGTGTAAGAGCATCTCAACCTCAATGGAGTGAAGTCTGCTTATACCAGGGCTGGACTGACCCTCCCAACCCAATAACTGCCTGGTGAGTGGGACCAGGGCAGTGGAAACAGGCAGCATATGTTGTCAGGGCTCTCTCTCCATGAGGTTGTTATGGCAATGTTGGTTTGGAGGCCTACCCGCTGCTCGGCAGAAGGCACGCAGCAGGCTGGATTGATGTTCTGGTTGCAGCAGGGCACCAACTGAGCGGCAGCCTTTAATAACATTGAGCTGGGGAAGCGGTTCAGGAGAATTGAACAGCGAAGTGGCTTCCTGGAGGGTGATTAATCACTGAAGGCCTGCGGCAGTCAGAGCTGTTCTGCGAACAGCTGGTGGTGTGGGGATGGACTCAGCAATATACCTGCCCCAGCCATGGGGCAGTACCTCGCCTGGGAATTGGCAGTGGTCAGATTTTAGAAGCCAACTCCCTTCTCTATCTGTAAAGACAACTCCATGGTCCACACAACAGAGGGTGGACAAGAATCACCTTCCCCTCTCCTTAATCACCTGGAGGGCTTGCAGCTGAGTACCCCACAGTGGCTGAGTGTGCAGGCCAGGAACGTGGCTTCTGATGGGAGTGTCTCAAGCCTGCCTGAGGGCTGGCAAGGAGAAAGTTAACCTTCCCCTCCTCCCAGCTCGCAGTCCATCTCCCTGAGCAGAGAAAAGAGCACAGGTGCATGTCCTATGTTTAGGTTCTCGCAAGGCAGCAGAACTAGGCCAGCTGTGGTGAGTTCAATCCAGGTATAAAGTCTCTGCTCTGCCTAGGTGGGGTAGGCTTTTATTAGGAGTCAGTCCTTTTGTGGATGTAAGGAGGACCATGGTCTCTAGAAAAAGCCCACGTTTTGCTTAAATCTTGGCTGCACAAAGACACTCTCCTTTGGTTAAGCTGCTTTAGGCTGAAAGAAACCTCTTTGAGCTTTTAATTTAAATGACCATTGAGACGGGCAGTTCTTGCTTGTTTGTTTTCACCAGGGTTGGACACTCAGCTGAGCTTCTAATGGTCAATTATCAGGAGATAGAAAGCTGGGTGTTACTTGCAGGCTGGTGGCCGTGGAATCTGTGACATCGAGCTATTGCTCCTCCAACCCTGTAGTGTGTGTTATGAAGCCGTGGGGGCAGGATAGACCCCAGTTATACTCCTCAGTGGGCGGTTCTGGAAGAACAGGAGCAGTTGCCCCTCACTAATCCACAGTGGTAAAGGCTTGGCTCCAGGATCAAGCTAAGCCCCATCCCAACCAGGTGAGTCAGTAGGATCTTTGTAGTTCACTGTGTTGCAGGCCTGCAGATACCTCAGGCAGGATGAGCAGAGATGTCTGGCCTCTATCTATGCCCATGGAGTCATCCCTGTGTGCTACCAAAACGTCAGGCCGTGACCCGGTCTAAGGACTCCAGGATTTTGGCAGCAGCTGGGTTGTATTGCTGCGCCCCATGCTTTTGCCTTGGAATTTGAGGTACAGGGCAGTGGGTTTGTTGGCATCCAGCACTGGCTTCCTAAGAACTGGCTGCATTTGCGGGGAGCCTTGTCTAACATCCCACTGGTGGCGATGAAGAGAACTCTAGGATAGCCACAGCACTGGTCACGGCCAACATTAAAAACTACTAGGTCATCTAGGGCTGTTCTACCTCAGTTAAATACACATTCAGATGGGCCATACGGTGTACCTCTTTCACAGTGAGGGTAACTAACCCTGGAACAGGTTACCAAAGGTGGTAGTGGAGTCTCCAAGACAAAGATCTGCTCTAGGAATAATTGTGGGGACGTTCTCTGACCGGTGTTGTGGAGGAGGTCAGGCAAGATGATCACAATGGTTCCTTCTGGCCTTGGAATCTGTGAAATGAGACAGTATCAGAAACACCAGCAGCTAGTCTACACTAACATGTGCAATGGTGGGGAACTTTAGGAAGAGTCTAGTGCAGATGGAGACTTGTCTGTTTCAGATAAAGGAGTAGATAGCCTTCCATGGACATGGTGTTAATGAACCTGTCAGGAGTTGGTCTTGGATGGATTTCCACATCAATGATGCCCAGGGGCCTGGCTTTCATATAGCATCCTGGATGGCTCTCATATAGCATCCCTTTCTGCACTTGTTTGTAGGAGCATTCCTCGTTCTGCTGGGATGAGATCCATCTCTTGTTCTGACTGCGTGTCCTCCACTTTCAGGAGGCAAGGAGAGGGTTAACGCTCTGTTCTTCACCCTGTGAGCAGAGGAAGGTGCATGTCTTCAAGAGGTTGCCTCAGGTCTGTGCTGCTGGCATTGTAATTGCTTCCTCTGTGACCAAGGATGATGGCGGGGAGGGGGGGGAGAGTCCTATGCCAAAGTGCCTCACTGACCTATTACTTAATGCATTAGCAGAACTGTACATGGGAGGTGGGGGCAGTGCCTTGTGTCTAGAGTACTCTCGCAGCACCCAGCTACAAGGAGCCTGGCTGCAGCCTGAGCCATTAGTCCCTCTCTTGCGTGAGCCGCAAATTCACACTAAAAGTGGAAGGAAATGAAGGTGATCTCAGTGCTCGGACTGACTGGAATAAACACCCGGGAGAGCTTTTAAAAAGGCTGAACTCTAGGCCAGGGCTTTTTAAAAAGGAATTCCGTATCTGGTCTGTGGAGGGAGAGGGTGGAGGGCACTTGAACAAAGCACAAGAGATCTGAAGTGAATCCCAAGCCCCAGTGTGTTCAGAAGGAAGGTAAATTGCAGCATCCTTTGAATGCAGCCCCTGGGGAATTACTGAAGTCTGTAACTTTCCAGTTGTTACTTCTCTCTCTCTCATGCCATGGAGTGGGTTGTTTAATCTCCATTTAATGGGTATTGAACCAGCTCTCAGTCTGCATGGCACAGAACATCCATCTCTGTATCTGTTATGTTGAGTCCTGCCTGTCTGTGTTTATCATATCTTACCCTCTCCAACTCAAGATCCCCCACATGCCACCCTTCGAGTGTCTGGGCATCATTTGCTCTTGGAGATAGAGCTTGTCTTTGAGGATTACACTAGAGGGCTTGATTCATTGACCGAGTAAAGGGCGGAGAAAAATAGAAGCAAGAGAGGGGGGAGGAATAGCTCAGTGGTTTGAACATTAGCCTGCTAAACCCAGGGTTGGGAGTTCAATCTTTCAGGGGGCCACTTAGGGATCTGGGGCAAAATCAGTACTTGGTCCTGCTAGTGAAGGCAGGGGGCTGGACCTAATGACCTTTCAGGGTCCCTTCCAGGTATATCTATCTCCATTTTTTTTTAAGAGTCCCCTACAGCAGTGGCTCTCAACCAGAGGTATGTGTATCCCTGGGGGTACTCAGAGGTCTTCCAGGGGGTACATCAACTCCTCTAGACATTTTCTTGGTTTTATAACAGGCTACAGAAAAAGCACTAGAGAAGTCAGTACAAACTAACATTTCATACAATGACTTGTTATACTGCTCTATATACTATATCCATGGTTCTCAAACTGTGGGCAAGTTCATTTTAATGGGGTTGCCAGGGCCGGTGTTAAACATGCTGGGGCCCAGGGCAGAAAGCCCAAGCCCCCCTGCGCAGGGCTGAAGCCAAAGCCCGAGTTTTTAAGTGAGGTGAAACTTGGGGTACATAAGACAACTCAGACTCCTGAAAGGGGTACAGTAGTCTGGCAAGGTTGAGAGCCCCCCTCACAAGGGCTGTGAGATTGCTGGGTCATTTGTACCCCCCTGCAATTCATTGCACAAATAACTGGCCTTAAACTCCTTAGTCAGGTTTTGATAGGACACTGGCATGTTTCTGATGTTTACACTGATGCAGCCGGGGTGTAAATGGGTATAAGATAAGTAGGAATTTGATCTGTCAAGGAGCCCCTCCTGCATATCCAGTAGCGCATACTGCTTCCCGGTAGAATGTAATGTCTGGGCCATTTGAGACACGCAGACTTGCAGCAGGCTGCATAGGGACACTGGTCTCTCCAATGGCCATGACAGAAGCATAATACGGCTTAACAAAATGGTCTCCCTGCAAGGTGGGTGGCATGTCCACAATCGATGCAGCTGTGACCCTCCTGACGGTGGCAACTGTCCACCATGAGGACCACTAGCAAAAAAATTCCTAGATCCTCTAGCTTTAAAACACCTTTGTGCCCCAGGACAGGGTCACTGTCTTGGTCTGGCTGTATGACAACTGCTGGTTGCCACCAATGAAGTTACTTTTGGTATGTGAGTGCCTGCACATCGGGCCCCTGCCTGCCATGGATACATCTAGCTACACCACACTACACTTAGTTGGCTCACACTGTCTAACAGCACTCAGATTATGCCCCTTTGTGCAGGTCTGACTTGCCATGTAGACACGGTTTGCACACCAAAGGCCTGGTTCGCTGTTGCTCAGTCTACACCCTGTCGTTACATCAGTGCAAATTGGGTATACAGTGCTCCCCTTGACTTGGCAATGCAAAACCAGGATCTAGGAATGGAAGAGAGCCCCCTGTATTCCACTGAAATAAAATCAGAGGGGAGAGAACCCTCCAAACAGTCCAGGAATCCCTCTTCAACAAGAAGGGGACCCAGTCCCACCACAGGAAGATTGCAATAGCCCCTTCCTACCATAAAAGGAAAGCTAGTCTGTGCAGGAGATGGTTCTCTCCCGGAGGCTGCTCTGAGACTGTGGAATGAATTCCCACAGGAACTGAGGACCACCCCAAATCTCCCCACTTTCCACTCTAAATGCTGGGCGCACTTCTCCAACCTGCTTCTCCATATAAACACTGAACATTAACAACCAGAAAACCGCTTCTTGGCACACACAATTCTACCCCAAGGAGAGATTGAACCACAGGGGCCAGGTTAGTCGTGTCGCTCGCTGCAGTACTAGACCGTGCTCCATGCTCAGATACCGCGGCGACGGGGGCGGAATGAGAGCCTGGGCGAATAGAACAGCAGGAACGAGCCTGATTTCGCGTGGCCAGCCCCTGGCCCGTTGCATAAAGGGGATGCTGCAGAGAAGGGTGATGGAGGAGTCAGCAATTACCTAGAAAAGCCCACCCAGGAAAGAGACCCGACAAAACAAAACAGAGCCATTGAAACAGCCTCACTGCAGCAAGCAAATCAGGGTGGGAATGAAATTAAATGGATCCTCTAAGCCACACAAAGCGTCTCCTGTTCTCAAGCCCCCTTACGGTAATGAAACACACCACTGCTGCTGCCCATGGAGTGCCACTTGGGAGGGAAAACAAGAGAGAGGTTACTCGGGTCCCTTTGCTATTCCATCGCCAGGCAGCCCAGCAAGGCTTCCTTTGGAGAGCTGTTGACCCTCCATTTCTCTTGCTTTTTGTCTTCCACGTTCCTCCTGTTTTGTTATTCATCCGTCTCATCGCTGCCTCCAGGCTTCCCACCTCCAATAGTGATGCCAGCTGAAAGCTGGACAGACTTAACAGGCTAAAGTGCTGCATGTTGTACACAGGCAGCGAATGCCTAGTTCTAATCCCAGCTCTACCACCGATTTGCTGGGAGACCTCGGGCAAGTCACTTAACTGCTATGTGCCTTTGTTTCCTCATCTGTAAAATGGGGGTGATCCCTCACAAGGGTGTTAAGGCTCAGTTAGTGTCTGCAGAGCACTCCGAGGTTGCTAGACAAAAGGTGCTGTTTAATTGGGGGGGGGAGTATGATTATAAAGAGACGTGTCATGTTCATCACTTTAACTGCATGCTCAGGATGGGTTATTTAGCTACTGATTACTCTGCCACATCTGTGATGGGGGGGTATACTAACCCTGCCCTGGCTGAGAAAGGGTTAACAAGCTGCTGTGGGCTTGGTCGGCCCCTCCCTGCTATGCTCACAGCAGGTGCCATGCTTGGAGGAAGGAGTTAAAGGGGAGAGCCCAGCTCAGCAGGGGGCTGGCTGTGAAGGACAGCAGATCGGGGCCAGGAACAGCCTGAGAGACTGAGGGAAGGTGGGCCTGGCAGGGGCCTACTTGAGTTGCCACCAGTGGCCTGCCTATTGGTGCTGAATAAGCCTGCTGCAGGTGGTGCCCTGCCTATAGGAGGCGACAGCCAAATAAAAGACTTTTGGTTCCTTACACATGACTGCAGAGCCGATGGTGGTTTGTGGCGAGCCCTGAAGTAACCTGGTTGCCCTTTCCCTGAAGTTCTCAGCTTGCCTGCCTGCCTGCGACGGTAGATGATGAATGGTGCTGTCAGGCCCTTTGCTTGGGGAGCAAAATGACAGCATCCCATTGAATGTGCAACCACCCATTATGGAATGGGCTCTGTGCAACCTCTCATACTGCAAGAGTAAACGGACCAGGCGTAGGCCAGAGCCGGGCCCTTGTTCTAAAGACGATGTGACTAAATGATTGTGTGAGCTGCCAGGCGAGGAAATTCTGAGAACTACTCTAACAAAATATTTCTACGGTGAACACCTAATTCTGAAAGATGCTTCCACAACAGACAGTGTGTTGTGATTACTGTAGAGGCATCCAGTCAGTTCCATTTCCAAAGGTGCCATGCTGTGATTGCCTTAATGAGATAATGGGCTTAATGGGGGCCCATTTGTGGCTATTGCAATCATTTCAGGGATATGTATCTATTTAGTAGCCACTGCAGGGGAGCCTTTCCTTTGTCCTTCTGCAGCTAATGCTGCAGGCTTCAACATGTTAAAATCATTTCTGTGAGCAATCTGTTCCATTCCCCCCCCACCCCCAACACTCACAGCTCAAACTGAACAGCAAGTTGACTGACAAGAAGAGACGGGATCAGCTGAACCTCAGAGGGAGAACAATGGACAGGGGACAGAAAGGGGCACATGTGGCGGCATTAGTGGAACACAATAGGAAATGTACTGGTGAGGGGGAAATGCCAAGCAAACAGGGGCCCTCCCAGAAGATCTGGGCAAAGCCTGACCTGCTGGGTGGACGAGGGAGCGCCTCAGGGTAGCAGTTGATTCAGTGACCAAAGGCGGGGAGGAAATCCAATAAAAATGTCTTTGACCATTTCATCTCGAAGCTGCAAGTCTTTTGTCGGGCAGCTGTTCCCCTGGATACCAAGAATGCAGGAACCAGCAGGCGGCAATTTGCCGCATCCTGTTTCATTTGCTCCCTTTATTACTCGCAATTTACTGGGAGCAACTTCAATCAGCTGCCTCGGTTTCTGTGTCACAGCGGCATAATGTGACCCGGTCCCTGGACCTTTGGTTCCGTCAGATGTGCCTGGCCGGGATCCGTCTGTGAGCTCCGAACACATTGGTTTCCCTCTATTCACACCCCAGTTCTGCTTTCGATCTGTCTGTCTTCCTGCGTGACCTGACTCAGCCAGCCTGGAGCTGTTGCTGGGGGTCTGAGATCTGTGGGCAGAGCCCTGTGTGTTTGTAAGGGGAGCAGCCAGGAAGGAGGGGCTTGGCACAAGTACCTACTTGGTGCAGTTGCATTGCTCACAAGGGGGTAGCCACTTAGCCCTCCCTCTTATGGGCCTTAGCATGAAGGGGGGGGGGTCTTGTTTCTGCTTAGAGGAGAGACAGAGTGGAGATTGCTAGGCTTAGGGACAGGGCAAGGGGGGGTCACTGGATTTGGAGGGTTTGGCAGGGAAAGGAGGTTCTCTGAGTTGGGGGCTTGGGAGGGAAGGAGGAGGGGTTGCTGGGTTGGGGAGGAGGCAGGAGTGTGGGGTTGGCTGGTGGAAGCTGGCTGAGTGGCTCTGTAGCAGCTGAACTGTCCCTTCCAGGAAAACCCCATGCAGCTCAAGCCCCTATGTTCCCTGGCTCCCGCATCCCTCCAAGAACAGCTGGTGCCTCCCCCGCCTCAGTCACTAGTTCATTTCCCGGGGAGAGGGGAAGCTCCCAGGCCTGCCAGCTGTCGTGGATACCTGCCTGGACACCAGCTCCCCAGAACAGGAGCACCCCCGGCCAGCTGAGCATGCTGCTTGCAAAGTGGAGGGGAAGCCAGGGACACTTGGATAAACAGCCTGTGCACAAGCGCTCCGTCTGGGAAACCTGTTGGCTGGCCCTTACGTTGAAGGATTGCAGTGATACTTGCTGGGGCCTGTGTTGGCAGAGGGTCACTTGGTATCCGAGGGCTTCTGCTGAGTCAGCTGTAACCTGCCCCAAACAAAGCAAGGAATTCACTACTGCTTCCAAGGCCCCACATCTGTCCTTTCGCTGGATCAAAATCTTACAGGTAAATTATGCCCTTTCCCACCCCCCCAGCCACCTTGAGGATCCCAGGCCAGCACCAGTGTTTGGGGTAGAGAACGGCTGGTGTTGTCCCTGATTTGCAAGTGTCTGTATCTTACACGATGGTGACACAGCCATGTGAAACCACAGAGCCATGTAGTATAGTTCATCATGCACCTCTGGCTGCTAATCCACTGTGTGTCATAGACCCTATACTACTAACACCTAATAGAGATTCTTCTTTAGCTCAAGCTGTAGAGGCCTATTTGGGTTTTCTTTGTTTGGAGAACCTGAATTCTATCCCCCCCTTTCACCATAAGTTATGACTGTGCGCCACAGCACTAGCTCTGAAATCTTAGGAGGTGGCAGGTTGCTATGATCTATGTGATATGCTGGTTAAACTTTTAACCTAAGATCCCTTCTCACTAGATCTTAATCTTGAAGCAGAAGCAAAACACATTTTTGTTTTCAGCAGCTGCTGGCTCCAGAGAGACGGTGTTAACCCTTCCCCTTCCAAAGCCCTGTGGTGCGGAGATTGTATCAAAGCTTTGTTTTGTTCTTAATAAACTGCTATATTTTTTTCAGCAGGTCAGAGAGTTCACAGCCTCGCTCCCCTGGCAGCTCATGAGGTTAGCTGGGCGTGTAATGAGACGTTATCCATTTGGTGTCTGTCTTTGGGGGGTGTTGGTCAGAACAGCCGCCCCTTCTGCCCGTATGGAGACAATCTGCTGCTTAAACCTCAGAAATCTCTGGGAAGGAGCTTAGTGACCCTTCTCCGGAGAAGACTCACGGCACTTAGAAATCAGCTGACCACAGGCACAGCTCAACATGACTGGTTCTAAATGTAGCTCCTTCAGTCCCCTTGTTGCCTGTGCATGTGAGTGGTTTAAAGGGCCACATGAGGAACATCCTGTGTGGATTGATCAGAGGCTCCCTGTAGGATAATACCATCTTGTAGTAATGTAACTTTTTCCTTACAGTTTGTCCTCTTCCACTGACCAGAAGTTCCTCTTCCTCCCTGTGGCTTTTGAGAGGAGATGAAGTTAATGTGGAGTTAATCTAACAGCACTTTGGCCCATGTGCCCAGGAGGTTGGTGTTCTCAGTCTGGGTCTAGTGGATAGATCTCGATGCAAAAATCCATTCTGGTTAGCAATCCCAGCACAGGGGCAGATGTTTGAATGGGCCATGGCATCTTATCTGGGCCTCATCTCTAGTGAGCATTTGCAGCCATTGGTATCCAGCCACCGGTGTAGCTGCAACTCTCTGCTGTAGACAGGATGGACCATGATTTGCACAGGTGCAGCCTACCCTGGTTTCAGGCCGGGGTTTCCACCGGTTCTTCCCCACGGGTGGCTGACATCCCCGGTGCAGAAAGGCCTACTCTCCCACCTCCCGCTGGAAGTTGCTCCACCAGCTCAGAATTTCAGCCCTCTGTCTGCTGCCCACGCTGTACCTGGCTTATGGGTAGACAGAGGACCGTATTCTCCAGTGTTAGCAACCCTGGGCCCTTTCACCGGCACTCCAGATGTAGGCAGCTGGATAGAGCTACATGGGCTTAGTTCTGCTGGGCTTCAGGCCACTTCTTCCTGGAGCTTCCCCACTCCTGCCTCTCCCTCCCAGAAAGTCCTAAGCGCCGCCGAACAACTGTTTAGCAGCCCTTAGGACTTTCTGGGAGGGAGGGGGAGGAGTGGAGATGCGGCGCTTCCCCTCTTCTCCCCCTCCCTCCCAGAAAGTCCTAAGCGTTGGGAATGACGGGGAGGAGGAGGAGGAGAAGAGGAACTTGTGCAATGCTCCCTTGTAAAGTTGCTGCTCTTCCAAAGAATCTTACAAGAAGTGGACAGAGCAGGCAGCCAAACGACGTTCTAAGGGAGCATTGCACAACTTTAAACGCGCATGTTCCCTAACTAAGCAGCGACGTAACTTTGAAACAACGTTAAGCAGGAGAACGTTAAGTGAGGAGTTACTGTATCTGGTCTGGAGAGTGTATAGGGTGGGAGGGGAAGGGGTGGGATCATCTAGATCAGCAACTAATCTTGTGGCGGTAAGAAAAGAGTAACTTTAAGGGCCAGATCCTCATCTGGAGTCAGTGGAGTTATGACAATTTACACCAGTTGAGGCTCTGGCCCTGACATCCTAAAATTCCTGAATCTGATCCCTGCGACAACTCCCCCTCCCCCAACTCGCCCAGTCAAGGAGAACAAATGTCCAGGCACTAATGTGCCTCTTTTTCCCTTCTTCCACAACGTAAGTAAAGCAAAGTCTCTCTCTAATAGGATTTATGGCGCTTTCTTGGGCGGGAGACAGCTAATCGACTTGCGTTACCCTGGCTGTCTCGTGAGTCTGTGCGTCATTTAATTTAAAAAGAAAAAAGGAATTGCGAAGAGATGAACTCGGAAACAGCTTCCTCCTTCCCCCTCCCCCTTGATGGAATTCAGCTGTTTTGCCGAGAGCAGTAGCCATGTGTTTAAGAATGTCACCTAGCTTTACGTGAACGCACCACCATTTGTCAGAAGGGACCAGATCCTCAAATGTATTTAGCTGCCTAACTCCAGGGCCGGTGCAACCCATTAGGTGACCTAGGCGGCCGCCTAGGGCGCTACAATTTGGGGGCGGCGACCGCGGCAGTATTTCGGCGGCGGGACCTTCTGCCGCCTCTGTGGGGGGCGGCATTTCGGGGCGGGACCTTCCGCCGCCTAGGGTGGCAGAAAAGCTGGCGGCGCTCCTGCCTAACTCCCATTGAAATCAACTGGAGTTAGGTGGCTCCATACCTTTGCGGGTCTGGGCCAAGGAGCCCAGAGATGGTGGAGAGTGAGGTGAGATGGGAATAGAACCATAGGGTTAGAAGGGCCCGCAAGGGTCATCTAGTCTAACCCCATGCCAAGATGCAGGATTTGTTGTGTCTAAACCATCCAAGACACATGGCTATCCAGCCTCCTTTTGAAAACTTCCAGGGAAGGAGCTTCCACAACCTCCCTAGGCATCTGTTCCACTGGCCTCCTGTTCTTACAGTTAGGAAGTTTTTCCTGAGATTTAATCTCAATCTGCTCTGCGGTAGTTTGAATCCATCGCCTCTTGTCCTGCCCTCTGTGGCAAGAGAGAACAACTTTTCTCCATCTTTTTTATGGCAGCCTTTCAAGTATTTGAAGACCGTTCTCATGCCCCCTCCCCCTTAATCTCCTCTTTTCCAAACTAAACATACGCAGTTCCCAGTGGCGGCAGGTTTGTATATTTTTTGGTGGTGCCCAGAACAGGTCCAAGTCCCACCCCCACCTGCCTTGTAAGGTGATATATATTTTTTAAAATAATGTAAA
The DNA here is from genome assembly GCF_013100865.1 of Trachemys scripta elegans. Taxonomy (NCBI): domain Eukaryota; kingdom Metazoa; phylum Chordata; order Testudines; family Emydidae; genus Trachemys; species Trachemys scripta. The sequence goes on from NC_048311.1 coordinate 19,522,377, forward strand.
AATGGACTGGGAACAGCAAGCGTTTAACAGTCTCCCCATATTGCACAATATCACTATCGTAAGAAAAAAATATATAACTAAGAATATCAACTTTATTAATACAATTTTGAATATGGAAACAACCAAGCATTCTTGGATCAATAACCCCCAAAAGCAAAAGGCTCTGTCTAATTCGCTATTGTACTCCAACCATGTAAATCTTGATAGCCAAGACTGATGAAAACTCCTTTTCTTATCTTTTAGATTTGCCGCATCTTTCTTTTGTATAACTTCAGTTTGCAAGCTGGGTGTCGAACTCAGGCTGTAACTTGATGAATTACTCTTTTGTTCTTTTTCTCTGGGTAACTTTATTAAGAATTTATCCATTGTTGATTATTATTACAAAAAATTAATGGGGTGGGGCCAAGGGCTTTGGAGCGTGGGAGGAGGCTCAGGGTAGGGCAGAGGGTTGGGGTGCGGGGGTGAGGACTGTGGAGTGGGGCCAGGGATGAGGGATTCATGATGCAGGAGGGGGCTCAGGGCTGGGGCAGAGGGTTGGGATGTGGGGAGATGAGGGCTCTGACTGGCGATGAGGGCTTTGGGGTGTGGGAGGGGCTCAGGGCTCGGGCAGAGGGTTTGGGTGCGAGGGTGAGGGCTGCAGGGTGGAGCCAGGGATGAGGGGTTCACGGTGCAGGAGGGCGCTCAGGACTGGAGCAGAGGGTTGGGGTGCGGGGGGTGAGGGCTCTGGCTGGAGTGCAGGCCCTGGGGTGGGGCTGGGGATGAGGGGTAAGACATTCCTTTCCTCTCCCAGGCTGGAAAGCAGGTAGAACTGGATTATTGACATGGCTGTGCAGAGCATTACTACTGGGGATGTACACTGATTTCACTGGATTTGTTGTTTTAACTATTACACAAATATTTCAGCTAGTAACCAAGATGAAAGGAATCTAAAAGGGTAAATCGTCATTAATGTGCACAGGGAGGTAAATGCGAAACTCTATTATTGGGGACATGGCGAGCCTGAAAGCCATATATTGTAAACAAGTATTTCTTTACCTATTCAAGACTCTCTCACAGTCTCCGCATCTCTTATCTTGGACAATAAAAATCCATTAAGGTGCTTCCAAGTTCTCAATGCTATAACATTTGAGTTGCGAACACTTGATGGAAATTTGTCCTTGCTGTAAAACCAGTGTTTTCAAACTCTGACATTCCTCAAGCCCAGACGTGGGTTAGGAGCACAGCCTGCCTTTATTAATATTGTCTTATTGTTTCCTTGTACTCCCCCCTCTGTCTGTCTGTCTCCATCTGTTGTCTCTTGTCTGATACTTACATTGGAAGGTCTTTGGGGCAGGGACCATCTTCTTCTTCTGGGTTTGGAGAGCACTTGGCATGATCAGTCCTGGGCCGTGACTTGACCTCCAAGGTGCTGCGGTAATATAACTAATAACTGGGAGAAGGAAAAGGCTGATGGTAGCTTGGGAAGGGAGTGGAAGGGTAAGACGGAAAAGGCCAAATGGAAGGAAAAGGAGAGACTCCAGAGCTTTGCTCCTTGGTGCTTGAGGAAAATTACTCCCTGCTCAAGTCATTTGGAGTGGATGATGGTGGCAGAGAAGAAGAATGTACTAGTAGTTAGGGCACTAGCCTATGAGAGAGGAGACCAGGTTCAAGTCCCTGCTCTGCCACAGACTTTCTGTGTGATCTTGGGCAAGTCACTTGGCCTCTCTGTGCCTTAGTTTCCCATCTGTAAAATGGGCTGTGAGCTGCTAATACAGCTGAGGAACTGACAGAGGTTGGCACTACCCAACCTCAGTGTTGGAAATGGGGGAGGATGATAGTGGCAGGATTCAAAGCTCTGCCAGGCAATTCACTTACCACCACCCATTTATCCATGACTTTTTACTGTGTCTGGTTGCTCCCTTGTCCCACGGGGTTGGAGCTGGCATCCTGCACTCACCCCACAGCAGCAGCTTGGCAGCTCCTCTCACACAGCATTGGGCCCAGCGCCCTGCTCTGGGCTTTCCAACCTGGCACAAAGGGTCTCTGATTGGGCCCACCCAAGCCTCTGTCATGACGCACTCACCTTGGGGGACACAAGAGCTGCACCTGTGGGGTGGGCTCCCTCTCCACTTGCTCCTGCTGGCTGCCGGGGTCTGTGTGTGCTGGAGGCAGGAGCTGAGAGCAGGGAGATAGTCTCTTCCCTGCTGGCTGGCACCCAGATGTATGGAGGGGAAGGAATAATAGCCTGTCTTGAAGGCAGAGGGGGTGAAGGGGTTTGCAGTATACTACAGTCTTTAGTTACATGATCACATACTATTTTTTCCACAGAGGTTAAAAAGGAATACTGAATAGCTGCTCGTTAAATGAGCACCATCTCTCCTGGGCGCTGAATGAGGCAGCGCTTGTGTGGAAGGAATAGAATAGTATGTGATCATGTAACTAAAGCCTATCACAATGCACACACATAAGGAGGCCCAATTAAGATTCACAGTCAACCTACATTCTGGCATTTCCTTGCTTTTGAGATCTTGAATTTACAGCCTTAATAATGTTGTTTTTTTTAAAATTTGAGGTAGACTTAGTAAAGCCCTTCTGGTGTTTAGCCCAGGCCATTCTTTCTGATCACCTGCAAAGATGTTGGTGGACAGTTTAGAAATCATGGGCTTCATTTTATTCTCCCTTTTCATTTTACTGCCAAGTCTCCTAAGAGTGAAGTCACAGTTACTAATATTAATACTTAGCTCTTGCGAAGCACTTTTCTTCCCAGAGATCTCAGAGCACTTTGTAGAGAATGATTAGTATAAATCACTCCCATTTTATAGACAGGGAAACTGAGGCACAGACAGGGGCAGTGACTGGCCCAACAATGAGCTAATGGCCTTGTAGGCAGAGAGTCCAGGTCTCTTGACTTCTAGTCCATTCCTTTACCTATTGGACTATGTGGTTTGTACAGGTAACCCACAAGTAATTCTGTTACAAGTCTCCCATGAGCCCAATCCACAGAAGCTAGACAGCCTTGATTCAAGCCATAGCACCTCATGCTTTTAGCCCTGGCAGTCCCCAATACAATCCCTGGTCCATTGGACACATATGGGATAGCTGCCATCTTGGCCAATGTAAGTGTCATTAAAGAAGTTCTGTCAGCTGCTGGCTATCCCAGGCCCTCATCTGCATCCCTCCTCCCCAATGCCAAGATCTGGAGGAGTTCTCCAGAGTTCTCATTAGGACACAGTTCATCATGAAGACTTTCCTCAAGTCAGTTGACGTGTCAAAAGTTGCTGAGCTGCTAATGTGTGGCATAGTCTGGGAGCAGATGTACAAATATTGCTGAGGTATAGACAGTGGGCAGGACTAGCCATAGTGACCTCAAGTTGTTCAGGAAGAGAGAAATCAACTCTTGCTGTAACACAATGCAGCAAACCAGCTCTGCGATAGATTTCTAACCAAAGGACAATGTAAAAGTAACATGATGTGAATTTTGCTAGTAGAGGAGAGAACTGAGGGGATACTAATGAACCTCACAGAGATCTGGAGGCTGCAATGAAATTAAATATTGCCTTGTATTGTGATAGATTTGTCCGTCAGTCTAGTTACCTATATGGTCCTGTAGTGGGGAAGCTGCCCCACTCCAGGAGAAAATGGGCCAGAGAGGCTGCACAGATGGATAGCCAATCAGAAAGGGCCTGTGGGTAGCTAATCAGGGCCAGGCTGAGCCCTGTATAAAGGCTGCAGCACAGAGGAGAGATCACTCTCCTCCTGACCAGCAAGGGAGGAGGACTGGCTCCTGGTAGAAGGAGTGGCTTCCTGGACAGAGCAGGGTAACAGGGCAGTGGAAGCTCTGGCTGACCCTGCCAGACTGCAGGCCTTGAAACAAGGGCTGAGTGGGTGCTAGTGCTATGGGGACGTGGCCCAGGGAAGGCAGGCAGTGACGGGGAGTTGAGGAAGGCAGCAAGCAGCTGCGACTCAAGGGGCCCTGGGCTGGGCTCCAGAGTAGTGGGCGGGCCTGGGTCCCCCGTTCCTCCCTCCTTCCACCGCACCTTGCCACAAGGGAGTGTGGCCCATGGACTGCACCTTGTCCCTGAGGTAAGGGACTAGACTTTGGGGTGGCAGGTGTGGCCTAGGACTGCTGATACACCCCTGGAAGGGGGGAGAATGGAGTAGTGGGCACTGCTGGAGGGCAGTCTCCTGAAGAGGACATCGCGGTCCAGAGAGCGACACGTGTCCCGGTGGTGGAGACAACACAGCCAAGCAGAAAACAGGCAATACACCACCTGCAGAGGGTGCTCTATAGCTGAATGAGCTAATTCCCAGAGCAAGCCAGCAGGAGGCGCAGCGGTGGTGAGTCTGTGCTCCGTTACAGGTCCCTAATCAGGCAAAGCACAGAAGGACCTATCAAGTCCATGGAAATGCACTTCTGCTGATCACACTTTCAGAGCTAGGGAACACACAGTTTGGGGTGAAGCCAGATTTCTCCCCACAAATAAATCACTTGAGTCTCCAGCCCCCCTCATTCTCTTAATCTGTTCTGCCTTTGAACTTTTCCCTGGGTGACTAAAATAAGCCAGTGGCTGGTCTCTTGAGATTAAGAACAAACCCTGCTTCTGAAAGGTGAATCTATGCAGTCCAGTGAGAGATCATCCATCAGCCAAAAGAGACTCAAGCCCAAGAGCAGAGGAGTAGGTGAAGGCTGTTATTAGCCATGTTTCAATGGCTTATTACATGTTTTTCTTTGCCATGAAAGGTTTCAGTCAAGAAGATAAATACAGAGATAAATAATGGAGCTGTTTATGCAATCAATGTCTGTGACTTATGCTGGGTGCATGGCTAGACTAAATATAATTATTAATAAAGAAGCATTGGGCAATTTATGGTCCTCGGCGTGGGGCTAGCTGGATCTGGTTATAATAAGGTTTAATGGGAAAGATAAAATGTTTGACAGTTGAGTGCTTCTCAGGGGAGGGATCAAAGCAACAGGGACTGGAGAAGGAGCTTGTTGTAAATAGAGCCTCTATTCCTAAGGTGTTTAGATCAGAGATGGGCTTCAGCCCAAAACCTACAGCTAACCACCCTGGACTCTGGGAAATTTCAGCTCCAAGTCAGGGTTTGAACTTTGCACCTTGGGACCGTCTCTAGAGTCAGAACCTGAATTCCTTATTCAAGGCCTGATCCAAAGCCCATTGAAGTCAATGGGAGGGTTTCCATTAACGTCAGATAGGGCCTTCAGTCTCCCACTGATGGCTGATTAGAGTGTTGCCTTAGTGAAGACTTCAGGATGTGGCCCCGAGGATGGAGCCCCTGAAAAATCTGCTAAGCCCATTACTGTTTCTTCTGGTTACTTTGAATGTGAACTGATTTATATAACAGACCAGGGCCAAGTGAGCAGACCTGGGGCTTAACTTGGTTATAATTATTAATGACTTATGCATCTAGCATCCACAACTGTGCCATATGCATTTAAAAAGAAATCCAGTCCCAGAAGCTTTTGTATAACCCATGTATCAGATAAGGGTGCAGCCGACTCAAAGGGCTTGAGATCTGGGCTGAAATGTGGCAGTCATTGGACGCAGTAACAAAGAAACAAAGTGTTTTGGCTATTAGGGATGGGAATGGATGAAGAGTAGAGCAGGCTGGAAACTTTCCGACAAAACTTTTTTTTTCATGGGAAAATGTAAATGAATCAAAACCGAAACTGTTTGCAAGAAAGGGTCGGCTTCCCCAAATCTCCCGTTTCGAAGGAAAAAAATGTGGATAAAAAGTTGAGAAATTGCCAAAACATCCTGTTTCAACATTTTCAAAACAAAAAGTTTGGAGTTTTTTATCCTAAATGACCTTTTGTTCCCAAATTTAAGGGCAAAATCAAAACAGTTTGAAATGATCTAAAGGAACATTTCTGTGGTCCCGAACCACTTTTTTTTTTTCTTTCAGATTATCAGTTCATGAAAATATTCAAGATTTTTGTCCTGTTTCGGTACTGGAAAAAAGTCAAAATCTCAAATTCTTGTGGGAAAGGTAAACCATTTCCTTCCCAGTTGTAATGCAGAATGGGTTCTTCGGGAGGATTCTGTGTGGCTTTCGTGGGATCGTACCTCTGCGCGGCGAAGCATGTGGGTTTGTTTTTTTTAAGCACTGCTAATGTCAAATCCCAGAGTGGACCTAGTAACCGAGCGCTCAACTGCTCTCCGCAGATTGAGCGCAGCTGTAATTATAAAGCCATTCACAGAGCCCTTCATTCCAAGAGCCCCGTGCATGAGCTGGACTCAGTCCGATGTGAATACATGCAACTCCCACTTACCACAGGCTAAAATTGGTCAACTGGGCCCAAAGGTCAGAGGACACCAAATATTGCAGTGTATGTCTGGCTAGCTTCTCCTGCAGTATGTCCCACTGCACTCATCATGGCATCTCTTAGACATAAAGTGTGGCCTGGAGTCCTAGCACATGCCGATTCGGGGGGGCAGATGAAGAGGAAAAACCCCAATCCTCCAGAGGGCATAGCTTTATCATCGACAGAACTTGATTCTTACTCAGGGTCCCTCAATGAACAAAAGAAAAACCACTCCCCACCCCTCAACAGCTGCTGTACCACCTCTGTCAGATTTCCCAAGCTAACCAGCGTCTCACCTGTAGCATCTCTCCGGGTGAAAGGAGACAGGACTCGGCTGTAATGAATATAAAGGTGGTTCTTTATTGAGGCAGCTGGACCCAGGCAGACCCTGGGGTTTGCTCTGGCTCTCCAGCTCCCATGCTGGTTGCTGCAGCCCATGCTGCCTAATGCAATGATACCCAGACTGAGGCTCACGAGCCGAAAGTGGCTCTTTAACGGGTCTCCTGAGCTCATGCAGTAGTATTAAAACACTCTGTGATTTCATTGTTAACCAATCAGGATGCTTTTACTATGATATTAACCAATTATAGTTGATAAAATAATAATACGTGGTCAGTCGTTTTGCTGTGAGAATAATATATATTTCCCTGTCATACGGTTTAAATATGACTAGATAGTACTATAGTAAATTAAACAATGAATTCACGTAACTGTGGCTCTTTTGGGTAATGTTGATAATTTGGCCCCTGAACCGCAGAGGTCTGAGTATCACTGGCCTAATGGCATAACACAGTGTCAGGACTAAGCATTCATGGAGTACAGTGTTGGCTAGACTACATGGCGGAGTCAGTATTTACATAGACGCTCTCCCAGGGGCACTTAGATGCTGCAGAAGAATGGTGATGCAGTAGATGGTGCTCTTCTAGCTGAACCGGTACTGAGCTGATGCCCCAAGCTGAGGAGCTACTGAAGGTGCCTTCTCGTGGATCAGATGTCAAGCTGGTGTCCTGATTGTCTGTGGCAATTAAAATCCCATGGCTCTTTTTGGCATCAGCCCAGGTGTCTTGGTCAAGATAGGTGATTTATATGCCCATTAAGTTCAACTGGCTATGTAATTCTTCCTTTGCCTCCTAAGATGTCTTGTGTAGGGCTGCTGCTGTGTTCCACCCAAGAGGTGGCTCCATTTCAATGGGTACATATAAAGTGATCTCTCTGGACATTCTGCAAAGCACTTTGAAACACATTGCAATTAAAGGTGCTAATGTAGACACAGCATATGAAACAGACCAAGGTGGTAAGTACAGATATACATTAGGTGAGAATCACAGCTCCACTTATATGACATAAAAGTCCCCATGCTCCCACATATGGTTAGCACAACTAATCTCATCAGTGGCAGATTGTCCCCTCAGTAACAGCACCTGGCTAACCCATGCTGCTAAAAATCAGTTTCCCTGATCGACCTTCCTTTGCAGGTGTTCATGCTGTCACCTGCCAGGAAGACTAAACTCACACCCCAAGATTTCAATCCTGGTCCAGACATGCCAACGTTATCAGGGGTGTTTGGACATAGAGTATTGTTTCAGATCCACCTCTGATGTATATGGCAATGATCTTCAAAACCCTGGCTGGCTTTGTCATTCTGTGGAAAAAGGGGACCCACAGCTAGAACTTAGGCAGTCAGCGATAAGCATGGGAACCATGTTGACTGGGCTAGCCACATATCCAAAGTGGCCCAAGCCACAGGGATATGCTGGAAAGGTCCACCTTCTTAATACTATTTAACATTTGTATTGTAATGGCACCTGAAAGCTCTGGTCAGGATCAGGGCCCCATTGTGCTTCACTCCATGCATATACATATGAAGACCTGTTCTCTGACCCCAGTGATCTTACAAGCTAATAACACAGAGATGTATGCAATACAATCAAATACAGAGAATTGTAATATACATTGGTAACTGTACGTTTGTATTATGATAGATAAAATGCCAACTTTTCGTAACTATGCCTCAGCCTAGACTGGCTGGTTGATTCTGGCAGAGGAGGGATTTGGAGGAGGAGGGTTAGGGCGACGCGGGGGAGGGCTTTCAGATCAGTTTAGGGCAGGAATTCCAGGGGAGGGGCAGTGAGAAGATGTTTGTGTGAGAAGCTGACAAGTGGCTGACTGAGGCTGTCATCAGGAAGGGCGATGAGTGAACTAAGGGGGAGGGGCAGAGCCGTGAAAGACCTTGAAGGTGAGGGAAAGAAACTTCTCAATTTGGAGCCTGACTCATGTCCAAGGGTGCTGGAAGGGAAGTAGGGTGAAGCAGCATCCCCTGGCTTGAAGCACTAATAGCAACCCAATGCCTGGCTTCCCTGGGGTTTGCAGTTTGGTTCAGTGACTTTCAGGGCCCCCGCTATAAAAATGGGTCCAGTGACCCTGCTCAAGTACTCAGCAGTAGCAACTAGACACTTACACAGGGGTCACATGAGGTTCAAAGGGTCTTCCCGGACACCGAGCCTAATTCAGCTAAATGCAGCCTGGAGTCAGGGAGCATGACTTCCGTGGAATCTGCAGTGAGATTAATGGTGATGTAACAACCGATGTGGTGTAATATGAGTGTGTGTGGTAGTCATGGCAGATGTGCAAAGCAAGTGACAGGCATTTAAACATTCAGGGAGTGGGGGCATAATGAGCCGGATTCTGCTCTTCTTTTCAGCCAAGGAACTTCACTGGTTTCAGTGGAGTCACTCCAAAGAATCTGGCCTTTAGAGTTCCAAAGGTGAGTATAGCCGTTCGGTTGGGTCTGAAGAACCTGGAGACTCAACATGATGCCAAAGGGAGTTGGTCAAATTCTTATTTGTTATGCTAGTGCATATCTCCCCTTCTGTGCCCCTGCCCAGGTTCCAACTGGACTGGTCCCTTTCTGCATGCAGGAGGAGACTAGAGCACTTTGTGTTTCAACCCACTTGTCCTTCTGCACATGTTCTCCTCCTTGTCAATCCCACGGTGACGACTTCTCCACCCACACCTTGCGTTGCTATTTACACCAATCAGGCTGGCTGCCATTTACATGCACTTTGCACTGGTGCAAGTGACCACACCAGGGGCATGGCACAGAAGAACCAGGCTCATAATGCTGCATTTGTGACATCACTGTCGTTTCCATGGCAACAGACTCCTGTCATTAAATGCAAAAAGGTGAGGTCACAGAAGAACCTGTGAGAACTGAGCTTCCTTCCTGCGCCTTTATATACAAACACTCTGAAACCTGTCCCCCGCACACCCCTTTTGGAGACTCCCGTGCGACAGCAGACGGGTCGTTCAGCAAGCCACTCACCTTTTTTGGCTGTTATAATGGAATGACTTTTACCAGCGCAGCAGCGAGCTTCCCCAGTTGGCCATGTGCACCGAAGCAGGATCTCCGCTTTAGAAGTGCAGAGCAATCTGGAGAGAATGTTCTAGGGCCGAGGCTAGTGAGGGGAGCTATAAATGGCTCCCACAAGCCATTCTCTTGCAGCCAAGTGGCTCTGTAAGACTTTCAAAGATGCAAAATTCTTCCACAAAGGAAATAAAATAATTTGTTTCCAATCTAACCCCCTCTAGCACCTCCCCACATACTCACTGACTGACCATTATAACGAAGTAGGGGGCTGCACGCTAGCACGTGTAGGAATTGGTTTGGGGAACGTAGGTTTTGATCGCTGCAGCTATGCAATGATGCCAAGAGGAGGGCAATGAAACCACATTCCACATAGCGGTCTTAATCATTCACGCGGTGGCTGAGAGGCTAGAAAGCAGCAGCATTTTAAAAGCTGAGATTCTTGTGAGCCGTACATTAAAGCCAAAGTTCAGTCCTACCCAGGTCCACGCGACATGGCCCTAGAGTCAGAAGATTTTTTTTTTTTCAAAGCCACTAGGAAAGAAGTTCCACTAGGTGACATTGAAGGTGATGAAGGAGTTGGCTACTTTCTGCTGGCGCCCTAGCTGCTCTGTCTCCCCCCATGGCTGGCCTGGGATCTGGCAGCTGGTGAAGGACCTGGCAGGAGGGGGCTCGCTGATGTGCGTCACTTCAGTCAGATCCGCCTCCAGGGTGCTGACAGTGTTGGTCACCTGTGCCACATGTACCTTATTGGCCACTTTCTTGTGCAAGAGGCAGTTGAAGATCTTCTTGAAGCCCTTGCGGAAATGCTTGGAGACCAGGGCATAAACGATGGGGTTGACGCAGGAGTTGGAGTACGAGATCAGGTGTGAGAGGATCCTGAGCACGTAGGTGGCGTGGTTGAGAGGAAAATAGCCGAACCAGACACACAAGATGATCAGGTGATGGGGCAACCAGCAAAGACAGAAGAGGACAGCTACAATGATGATCATCCTGGTGACCTTGCGCTTGGCTTTTTTGGATTCGGACATGTCTTCAATGGGGTCGACGGAAGTCCAGAGGTAACGGATAGTCCTCATGTAGGTGAGGCTAAGGATCAGCACTGGGATGACATAGCTGAAGATGAAGGTGCAGATGTCCATGATCTTGCGTTGGGGGATCTTCCAGATGGGATGGCAGACGGTCAGGTTGGCCATTTGGAACTCCTGGTAGTAACTGAGGTATGGGCCAGAGAAAATAAAGGAAAGACCCCAGATGAGGCAAATGGCTGTGAGCGCGTTCCTGGGGGTTCTGAGTTCTCTAGAATGCAAAGGGTACCTAATGGCCAAATACCTGCAAGGGAGAGAACAAAACAAAATGACAGTTCTATTTAAAACAGAGAAAACGTCATCAGGCCGGCTATGTAGGGAGAACACAAGGAGAAAAAGAGTTAAAATGAAAAACTTTGCACTTCTAATGTAATTCCTTGTTCAACTAATTATCCCATTTCCAAGGACTTGTCTCCACAGAACCTTTGTGCACGACACTGCAGGGTGTGAATCTACAGCGCACTAGCCTGCCACGCACTAAATGTCCACACGGACCCTGTTATCACGCACTAAAAGTTCCATGGTGTGCTGTGACATCTTGCTGCCTCAAACTTTTAGTGCGAGGTAGCTGGGTCCAAACAGACAATTAGTGCATAGCTAGCTAGGATGCTGTAGAGTCACACCTGGCCTGGTGTCAAATCTCCATATAGACAACTTGCCTGACCAGGTAGAGGAGATGGTAACTCAAACTTTTCTTTGTCACTGATTTTCACCATGTCTTTTGCATTTTATATAACAACAATATAGGGGCCATGGCAGCTTAGCTCAGATCCAAATCATTTTTAGGGTGTGATCTGAGTTTAAGGTTGAATTAGGGCTAGGAATCTGGTTTGGATTAAATGGCACCTACACGTTGGAAGCTGATGTTTCCAAAATGTTAAAATCTTGCGAGCTCACTCACTCAACAGCTCGGTCACCTTGGATGGATATCTAAGCTTATTCTCAAGGATATGCTGGTTACATCCAGAACAGAACTAGAAAATAGGCTTCCTCAGTTTGGGATCCAACTGGAACCAAAGCCATAGGGTTGAAGGGATTTCAGTTTCTGAAATGCCATCATCCACAAAACCCAAAGGGACTTAAATTTGTACTTATGGTTTTCCCATCTCTGTATATGACAATTACATAGTAAAAGCAGCAAACTCAAAGGGCCATGCTTTCAGTGACTGGTGCTCCCTTGAAAATGCAGCTGCAAACATGCACATTTGTATTTGTGAATGCAGTGACCTGTTTTATGCACATGCACCTGCTGCTGTTTGCAGGCACGTGTTGCTCTGGTCTTTTGACCATGTGGTTCTTTAAGAGATGTAAAATATTTATATCTCGTCAGCTCCACATTCGTCAGAGAGTCTCCCTAGGGAATCGGCTCTGAAACAATGGTTGATGGTGCACCGGTGTATGGGCTGGAGAATCATTTTATTTGCCACAAACAGTCAGCTCTCTGATTTCTGCACCTGGCACTAAGGTCCTGGTTACCAACAGATCTGTCCTCAGGGAAAGAGCATGACCCATCACTTTTTCAAGGAGAAGAATTTTTCTTTCTCCATCGGGCAGAGAGGGAACAAGGGCCTGAATTCACATTTCATTACTGCAATCTATGCTGGTGTAACTGACTTCAGAGGAGTTACACTGGCTTAAAACTGGAGTGACATAAGGCTAAGGTTTTTCCTTCAGAACTATAAACTTCATTCCCACTGAAGCCACTGAGAGTTTTTGCCAGTGACTTTAATAGGAGCAGGACCTTCATCTAATAAAGATGCAGAGTTCCTATTCTTTTCTCATGAAACAGGGCATGGCTGCCGACCCTTGGCCACCTCCCACACTGCAGCTCCCATTTCAAAACAAGCTTGTGAAGTGCCAAGATGATGACGCGTAATCAGCTGTCCTGTAGGTTACACCTCTCCACCTGGGCCCAATCCACAGAGGATGTTAGTTTGCTGCAGCTCCTAGCTCTCATGCAGAGTCCTTCAGCTCAAACAGTAATAATGGCTCAGACTTTCAGCTCTGTTCTCTGGGAGGGGTTATTGGGCGGTCATTATATGTGGTTGAAGTACCATTTTAAAGGGTTTTTTTCATTGTTATTAACTGTAACCATAAATTAGTATAAATTAATAGACTTGCATTGCAAAGCCCATCAAAAACCTCCCAAAGTATATTCAGTCTTACCAGGAGCACAAAGACCTCAGTTAGGATTTTTATGTACAATGTTCTGTGGAGGATGTGCAAATAGCTATTGATATTCAGCCAGCAGTAGCTGGTGAATGGGAGGTCAGGGTACTAAGCACATTGCAGGACTGAGATCTTACTGGTTAGAGTTGTTAGCATATAGCTTTACCCTAATCCTGAGCAGCATGAATTTTAAACTGCACATGTAATTCACAGCAAGCTTTTTAAACATGCTTTTAGCATCCTCCTACACCCACTAGTGAATTCCTCTTGATGGTTATTGCCTTGTAAACAGTCTCCAGCTAAAACATGAGAAAGATGCTAGAGGGCGTCTAGTTAAAGAGGAACTGATCCATCAAAGTCCCAACTCCACCGCCCTTTTTCCTGAAGCCAGTGGGACTGTTTGATGGAGTAAGGGTTCTTTTCTGATTGCAGGGTCAAGCCCAAACCCTACTGGCATGGAAAATCCCCCAATTCTGCAGCCTTTGGATTGTCACTGGTAACCGGAGTTGCATACGTCAGGATCTAACCCAGGGGTCGGCAACCTTTCAGAAGTGGTGTGCCGAGTCTTCATTTATTTCCTCTAATTTAAGGTTTCGTGTGCCAGGAACACATTTTAACATTTTTAGAAGGTCTCTTTCTATAAGTCTTTAATATATAATTAAGCTATTGTTGTATGTAAAGTAAATAAGGTTTGTAAAATGTTTAAGAAGCTTCATTTAAAATTAAATTAAAATGCAGAGCCCCCCCGGACCGGTGGCCAGGACCCGGACAGTGTGAGTGCCGCTGAAAATCAGCTCGCGTGCCGCTTTCGGCATGTGTGCCATAGGTTGCCTACCCCTTAACCTTTCCTTTATGGAGGAGGGGGAGGTGAGGAGAGTCATGAAATTTAAGTTTTCAGAGCTCTGTTTTTCAAGCCTCCCCTATTTAAACTGATGTCCACTGAAACCAACTGACGGAAGCCTGCACACCCAGAAAAGTGCAAACTACCCTCTAGCCTCTGCTTTGCGGTTGTAGAATTCATCCCATCCAGCTATTGCAATGATGACCATTGAAATGCTAAGTGCTTGAAGTGTATGTCTATACTACAAGCACTACAGCAACAGAGGTGCCACTGGAATGCAGACACTTGCTACAGCGACAGGAGGGGTTTTCCATCACAGTAGTAAATCCACCTGCTTGAGAGGTGGCAGCTGGGTCAACAGATGAATTCTTCCATTGACCTAGCGGTGTCTAAACCAGGGCTTAGGTCGGCAAACCTACATCTCTCGGGAGTGTGAATTTTTCACACCCCTGAGCGACAAAGCTAGGCCAACCTACATTTTAGGTGTATCTCAGACCTGCGTGTATCATCCAAAAGGTGAATTCCCCAGGCTGAGTCACTGCAACATAATATTGATGCTCTTGTGATGAGAAGAGAGCACTACGGATGGCAAGAAATTCATAGATTTTTTTTTGGCTTGCAAAACTTTGCTAGAGAATTGTTGCCATTCATACCATTTCACCCCTTACATTTTGGGTCTGATCCTGCAAAGAGCTGAGTGCCTCCTGTGAGGTTCTGGGCACCTTCCACTCCCAAATGAGAATGATTGAATCGTTTAGTACATTACTAACAGTGAGTGTTGAATCTAACTAGCTTGCGTCAAATGCAAGACTGGAACTGAAATATATCAAGTGGCAGGATTTGACATGTGAGAGGTGCCTCAGAAAAGGGAAAGAAAGGCTTTGATCCATTTTGTACTACTCTGAGGGTATTTTACGCCAACTTCATTTTTGGAATCCTTAGTCTTGGACTGACTTGATTATTGTATCAGAAGCCTGGCACCGAAATACTGTAAAGAAAGGCACATTGAAAATGTCTTGAAAGATGAGATTACTGAGAGATAGCAAACAAGAGGATGTTAGTTTCCTTCAATCTCATTCACAGCTCCCACTGTTTTTCCCTCTGAAAACTATAATCAGAAACAACGGGAACACGATGATCACACAGTAGGAAGATTTAAATGATAGTGTAGTAATCTCCCGATTATACATCAAACTCCTGTAGCCTCAGTTCTCTTTTCACATAGTTCTCAGTAATTTTAGACAGGTGTAACTCCTCCGGTATCAATCAAGTTACTCCTGATTTTACCTCGTTGAGGGAGGAGAATCAGGCCCTTCACCTGCTTTAATTATACATAGGCTTGGAAGGATTAGCTTTTTATCCGTAAATGTCAGCAAACATTGATTCACCACTGTACATACTCAAACTGATGAAAAAATACTTCCATTGATAATAATCAAAATATACAGATAGGCAAAGTAAGAAAAATGCTGCTTGAGAACATATTAGGGTTTGACGTAAGGCTATTTACTTTCTCCATATCCACATGTAATGTTGACAATTTGGGTTACAAAGCTTTTATATTTTGCATCTCAAAGTCTGTCACTAAATAATTGTCTGCCATCCGTCTGATTCCCCCCAACTGTGAAAATTTAAATCGATTAAAAATAGAAAAAATGCTTAAAAAGAAACAGAAAAAATTCTTAAAAAGAAAAATGCTCAAAAAGAAACATTTTGTATAATGTCAAAATTATACAAAAATAAAAACTGAATTCTGCCAAGCCGAAATATACATACCCTTCTCTGGCTCCTTTGGTGACAAGTGGCTGCTGCATATCCTTAAAAGCAATTATTTTTTGCAAAACAAATAAGACATAAAAAATAAAATAGACTTTTGTGAAAGGCAAAGAAAAGACCACTTTCTGTCTAGCTTCTGTTATAGGGGCCTGCCAAGAGTTTGCAAAAAGGGCTTTTGGCATCTTTCTAGTTGGCTCTTAAAATCCAAAGATCTTGCAGGTTTGAAGTACCCTGAACGCCGAGTACTTTTGACTTTAAATAGAAAATATTCTAATAGAAAAGCTTCAAGAGCCACGGTTACCTTTCTCGCTGCAAATTAATTACTTCTCAGCCTCTTGAATGCTGAATTGGTGGTAGAGATCAGCAGGAGGAAATCACAATTACAAATGTCAAACGCTGCAGGCTGCCTTCATTAGGGACAATTCCAGTTCCAAACCTCGCTGTTGGACATGACAGTTTTAATTGAAAGCTAGCATTCATTTTATTGTCAGGTGCCCCCAGGCCAGCCTAGAATCGTCACCCTGTGTTTTAATAATAATTAATAATAATAATAATATTCAATAATGTATGTTAGAGAGAAATGTTCTTTCAAGTAATGCAAATAAAAGGTGTTGGTGAGTGGAAATGTTTAACTATAATAACTCTTTTTTAAAAGATTTACCGACTTTGCTATTTATCAAATGCTATTTACAAAGCAGGTGTGATTTCTGTAATTCCTTGAATGAGCTAGGGGCTGCTGCTTATATTATGACATCTATTTCTAAGCCTCTATGCCAAGATAACAGACAGTCGTAGCTTGTTTCTCTCTCTGGTTTTGATAACCTGTCCACTTTATCTCCCAAAGCCTTGAGTTAAAACAATCCGGGGCAGATTTTGATTTCACTTACATCAGTATAAATCTAGACTGGCTCCAGTGAACTAAATAGCTTTTCTCCACATGTATGTCGGTGTACATGAGATCAGAATCTAGCTGCCCATTTCTTTTGAAATCCTTTTCCCAGCCTCCTGTTGTTCCCATACGTCTCCCAGCAACTTTGTTGTCCTTTAGCAATTCTAGACGCTGAAAACTTTCTGATCATTTAGGGCCAGATTGTGAACCCATTCCTTACACTAGTGAGCAGTTACATGCACAAGTAACCTTGTTGTCAGGTAAGTAAATGCTCATTGGTAGGCATAAGGGATTCACGCTCTGACCCTCAGGAGTTTCTCTGCTGTTAGCTTTACACCAGCGTTCTCTTGTTGCCTGCTCTTAAAAAGCAGCCCTGGCAATGCCACCAGGAGACTCAGGAAGTATAAACTTCTGAAACCTTCATTTAAATTCTTCAGTTTAATGAACACGCTCCCTTATTTATCAAGCTACCACTCACTGTACATGAGAAGCTTGCTCTTTTCATGCCCTGCTTTCCTTGGGGATGGGGATGTCTCCAGTGTAGCTTCTGTAGGGGAGAGAGAACCGTTTCGTGCTCATATTGCCCTTTGGTTTTCATGTATTTTGACCTGCATGCTTCACCCATTTACCCATCGCTGTATCTCTCTGTGGCCCTCAAAGAAAATCACACTGGTGTGACTTGATGTCACAGGTATGTTTCCACTGCAAAAACAAAAGGTGTGTTTGTACGTTGAGTTAAAATCCGAGAGAAGACAAGGTAGTTGTAGTTTTCACGTGGGTGAGCAGGTCAAGTTAAAGGCTATGTCTGTGCAAAAAAAGGTGGTGGGGGGCAGTGTTCACTATCCTGCTGTAAAATCTTAGTGGAAATAAGGCACCGGTAGCTCACTCCCTGACCATAGCTGACCTCACCTACTTTCCCTCGCAGGAAAATCTACAGGTGCCTTGTCTTCACTAGGATTTTACAGCAGGCTGGCTAATGCACCTTCATTATCCTGAGGTAAAAACCCAACTCTGGCAGTGGAGACAAAGCCTATATATTCACATTGGTACAAACCCACAACACAGGCCTGGTTGGCACCTAAAATGTAGGTCAACCTTGCTACATCTCTAAGGGGTGTGAAAAACTCACACCTCTGAGAGACATTAGTAAACTGACCTAAGCCCCAGTGTAGACAGCACTAGAATTCTTCCATTGACTAGCTACTGCCTCTCAGGGAGTGGATTAACTACAGCCAGAGAAAATCTCCTTCTCTCACTGTAGGAAGTGTCTACACTACAGCGGCGTGGCTGTGTCACTGTAGTGTCTGGAACGGAGACATCTCCATAGACACGATGGGCTGATGTAAAACTGAGTTCACACTGGTGCTGTTTAGTCCAGTAACTAATCTCTCCGCTCTTGAAAAAGGATTTTAGGCCATGTCTACACTACAGCAGCACTGCAGTTGGGCCACCATAGTGCTGTAGTGTAGATGCTTCCTACATCAACAGCAGGTGTTTTTCCAGCGATGTAGTTAATATGTCTCTGCCAGAGGCGGTAGCTAGGTCAATGGAAGAATTCTATCTGCCTCCACAGAGGGGGGTAGGCCAATCTAGGGCATAAATTTTTTCACAGCCCTGAGGGACCTAGCTAAGTCCATATAATCTTTAAGTGTAGACTGGGCCTAACTGAACTCTGTTTAAACCACACCATTTTCCATTGATGTCCCTCCTTCTCTTTCACTGAAAAACCTCCTGGCCCTTCTGGGGAGTTGAGTCAAGGGAAAGCAGTCGTGCTTCTCCCCTCACTCACACTGATGTAGCGCCACTCCTGTCAATGGACCCACTCCGGATTTCCTCCGGGGTGCGTGAGAAGAGACTCTGGCCCTGCACATGGACCACGATTTGGGTGGTCATGCTGAACTCTGCCAGCCAGGCTGAGCACTCCAAAGCAAAGTACTGCTGGTTTCATCTGTCCCTCTCCTGCAGCCATGGGAATGCCTTGGGGTCCTCCGCCCCATGCCCCTAGTGAATTCATCTACTCTGAACTGGGCTTGGGCCAGGAACTGGTCCCAGGTGATTTAGCATGCCCAGCTCTGCTGTCTAAAGGTGCCTAATCCCACCTCCCCTACTCTCTCTGCAGAGCACAGTCCCATTTCCTCTAAACTGCCTCTTTCCACCACCCATGCGAAGACCCCAGCTTGCACATTGCCTTCGACAGCTGGGGCTCTGCAAATTTCAGGAAGGCACCACCCTGCAAGAAGCGGTGTGAGCCTTCTGTCCCTGGGGGGAGCTCGCCTCCTGCCCCCACACTGCACCCCTCTGCTAGCCCTTCCAGTGCAGCTGCTACAGCGGCTAGTTCCCTCCTGCTCCAGAGTTCCTGGCCCTCCAGCTCTCCCTGGTAACTTATGGGCAGAGAGGGAGAGGTTCTGGCTGGCTGGCCAGGTTGGAAAGTAACCAAGGAAAGTTGCTGAGAGTTATTTGCCAAGGAGGGGCTGAAAGGAGGGCAGCCCCCCTGCTGCCCTGGCCTCTCCGCTTTCCTACCTGTCCAGGGAGACGGTGGCGAGGGTGAAACTGCTGGCGTACATGGTCAGGTAGATGAAGAAGTGCACGGCTTTGCACAGAAAGGGCCCGAAGACCCAGCCCTCCAGGGTATAGATGGTGGCTTGGAAGGGCACGCAGCAGACGATGAAGCACAGGTCGGCCACGCCCAAGTTGAGGATGAAGAGGTTCGTGGTGTTATTCACCTGCCGGTTCCGCAGCAGCACGGCCAGCACCAGCGAGTTGCCCACCGTGCCCAGCAGGAAGATGAGCGCGTACACCAGCGGGATGAGCACGGACTCGGGCTGCCAGCCGGCCTCGCCGCCGGACGCGTTGAGCGGGGCCAGCGAGCTGTTCATCGCCGCGGCGACCCCGGCTCCTCCCCAGACACAGCTGTTCAGCGAGGGACACGCCGGCCGGGGGTAGCGTGGGGCGCCTTGCTCGCTGGCATCCTCCGGGCGCTCTCAGCTCCAACCGCTGCCCTGATGTGCGACGCGCCGCGGAGTCTCGCTTAGTTCGCGGGGTGAGCCGCAGCCCAAGTTGCTCCGGAGTTGTCCGCTCCGCTTCGCGCCCTCGCTCTTCTGCTGCTCGGCTTCTCACCGGGCGCGGGAGCGTTTTCCGAGCCCCGCTCACCGCCTGCTGCCTCTCTCGCTGGAGAGCATCGCGGCGGTGTCTTGAAAGGGACCGGGGGAGGAGAGAGTAAACTTCTTGGCAGTTTTTATTTATTTATTTATCTGTCCCCTCCCTCCTTGGAGCCCAGCGCTCTGTGTGCTCGGCATACGGGGGAAAAATATATAGATCTGAGCCAGGCTCTGGTTTCCCTGGAGACAAATACCTGAAATACAATTAACGGTGTCTATGGAAACCTAAGGCTCGCCTCCTGGCCGCCCCCAGAACCCTTCGTGCCTAAACATCAGGGGGGTCCAGAAGTTGCCCATATGCCTCTGTGAGGGGCAAAGGGCTGCTTTAGTTCTCCAAGGAAAACTGGTGGGTAAAGGGAAATAACGTTCCCAGTCCAACAACGCCACCTGTAACTCCCGCAGGCGGAAGGTAGCTATCCCAGGCAGGCTGACGTTCTGCGTCTGCAAAGAGCTGCTCTGACACGTGTCAGAACTCTGCGCGGAGCTCGTGTGGAACAGGCTCTGGGGGCTGGATCCAACAGAGCAGTTAGGTGCTGGACTATTGATTTTTTTCTCTGATCCCGCTAGCTCCTTTCTTCTGAGCCAGCAGAGGCAAATCCTAGAGTCCTCTGTCCTTCCACCTTGAAATCAGTGGGAGTTTTGCAGGAGTGAAGGAAAGACTGCAGGAGCTGGATGGAATATCAGAGAAATATTAGGGGGATAATAGCTGACCAGTTTTTCTATGGTTATTTCTTTTATTGTGGTGGCATCTCCGGGTCTCATGGGGGCTGCATTGTGCTGGTGACTGCACACACAAAAGACAGTCCCTGAATCAAAACGATCTATTTTGGCTTTCAGGTTGCAGAAGAGTTGTTTGCTTGATCATCTTTTGAGCAATAAAGAAGAAATCCAGCAAACTCAGCCGCAATGGGAACAAATCCTTAACACCTCTCCTCTCAACCAGCTACAAAATTGCATTTTTCCCCCTCGGTGCCTTTCCAAATTATTTTCTTATCGTCGTAGAACACCATCAATTCTTTGAGTATGTTTCACTTAACTGATGTTCGCTTGGCTTGGGCTTGGTGACCAGTAGTAATACAAAGAAATATAATCACTGATACTTTCCACTTCGCACCTAATGATATCACTGGTCTACAATTTTTGAGAAGTCGTCTGCTTCAGAGATAAAATGTGCTATTTATTATGTATTTTGATGTGCTGAATTCAAATATGACAATTAAAACAACTGATTGGCTACTGTTTCTAAGATATTTAAGTTTTTACATTTTATGTCTATGTATATTGTGTAGATAGTAGAGTTTGAATCATAAATTGTAAACCTAGGTCTTTTCATGTGTTTATGGTTGCTTTACATGATAATATTTCACCTGTCCTGTTTATGTAACACTTTAAAAATTAGCAAAAGGGTTATATAAATAAAATTTAGTATGAAACAAAAGGCAAAAAACTATTATGTACATAGTTTAGTCCTATTCAGTGTCTACTCGGCGCTTCTTGGCTTGTCTCTTGTATTCATTAAATGGAGCATCTCTTGTCGCTGTCCAGCAATAGTCTGCAAGCATTGATGGGCTCCATTTGCCCTGATAGCGTTTCTCCATTGTTGCAATGTCCTGGTGAAATCGCTTGCCGTGCTCATCGCTCACTGCTCCGCAGTTCGGTGGAAAAAAATCTAGATGAGAGTGCAAAAAATGTATCTTTAGTGACATGTTGCAACCAAGGCTTTTGTATGCCTTGAGGAGATTTTCCACCAACAACCTGTAGTTGTCTGCCTTGTTGTTTCAGAGAAAATGTATTGCCACTAACTGAAGGCTTTCCATGCCATCTTTTCCTTTCCACGCAGTGCATGGTCAAATGCATCATCTCGAAGAAGTTCACGAATCTGAGGACCAACAAAGACACTTTCCTTTACCTTAGCTTCCTTAACCTTGGAACTTTTCCACGGAGATACTTGAAAGCTGCTTGTGTTTTGTCAATGGTCTTGACAAAGTTCTTCATCAGACCCAGCTTGATGTGTAAGGGTGGTAACAAAATCTTCCTTGATTCAACAAGTGGTGGATGCTGAACACTTTTCCTCCCAGGCTCCAATGACTGTCGGAGTGGCCAATCTTTCTTGATGTAGTGGGAATCTCTTGCACAACTATCCCATTCGCAGAGAAAACAGCAGTACTTTGTGTATCCAGTCTGCAGACCAAGCAAGAGAGCAACAACCTTCAAATCACCACAAAGCTGCCACTGATGTTGGTCATAGTTTATGCACCTCAAAAGTTGTTTCATGTTGTCATAGGTTTCCTTCATATGGACTGCATGACCAACTGGAATTGATGGCAAAACATTGCCATTATGCAGTAAAACAGCTTTAAGACTCATCTTCGATGAATCAATGAACAGTCTCCACTCCTCTGGATCGTGAACGATGTTGAGGGCTGCTATCACACCATCGATGTTGTTGCAGGCTACAAGATCACCTTCCATGAAGAAGAATGGGACAAGATCCTTTTGACGGTCACGGAACATGGAAACCCTAACATCACCTGCCAGGAGATTCCACTGCTGTAGTCTGGAGCCCAACAGCTCTGCCTTACTCTTGGGTAGTTCCAAATCCCTGACAAGATAATTCAGTTCACCTTGTGTTATGAGGTGTGGCTCAGAGGAGGAGGATGGGAGAAAATGTGGGTCCTGTGACATTGATGGTTCAGGACCAGAAGTTTCATCCTCTTCCTCTTCCTCGTCTGACTCAAGTGAGAATGATTCTGGTGCATCAGGAACCGGAAGTCCTTCTCTGTGGGGTATTGGGCGTATAGCTGATGGAATGTTTGGATAATGCACAGTCCACTTTTTCTTCTTTGACACACCTTTCCCAACTGGAGGCACCATGCAGAAGTAACAATTGCTGGTATGATCTGTTGGCTCTCTCCAAATCATTGGCACTGCAAAAGGCATAGATTTCCTTTTCCTGTTCAACCACAGGTGAAGATTTGTTGCACAAGTGTTGCAGCATATGTGTGGGGCCCACCCTTGTCCTGATCTCCAATTTTGCAGCCAAAATAAAGGTGATAGGCTTTCTTAACTATAGTGGTTATACTGCGCTTTTGTGATGCAAAAGTCACTTCACCACAAACATAGCAGAAGTTATCTGCACTGTTCACACAAGTACGAGGCATCTCTGCTCACTCTGGCTAAACAGAAATGTGTCCCTTTGCAAAATCAAACAGTGACAAATAAGCGAGCACGACACTGTATGATTTCTAGAGCTGATATAGGGCAATTTGTTCAGCAGAGTGATGTAAGCTTCGTTATGATTGCATCATCCATGACTTCTAGGAATAACATGATGCAATTCATATCATGTATGATGCAATACCAGCTTCAGATTGCATCATTCATTGTTTTGCCTAAAAAGCAAGTACTGTCCAAACCCAGTGATAGATTTATTCATAGATCCAGTCAAAGATGTATTTTAGTCATTTCTAGTTTAAATTGAGATCCCTTCTCTTTATAACTCACTTATCCTCCGCCATTCCCAAGTCAAGGGTCGTATATACTGACCCAATAGCATATCTTGAAAACTAGAGTCAATCAACAATTTTAAGCATCATTTTCATTCTCAGTGACCCAGAATTAGTAAAGTTTGACTACATTTATTTCAGAAGCATTTTGGCTGTAGAACAGTGTATCAAAGGGCTTTATGAGCATGAACAAAGTAAGCCTCATAGCAACCCTGTGAGGTACTCTGCACATGGGTAAACTGAGGCACAGAGCAATGAAGTGACTTGCACAAAGTGGGAGGCAAATCAGTTGTAGAGTGGATCTGCTGGCTCCAGTCCTATGCTTTAACCACTAGACCCTGCATCTGCATTCAGAGAACAAACGCATTGTAGGGAATCCTACTTTGTTCCTGGTTATCCAGAACAAAGAGGGTAAATAGGTTGAATACAGTATTTGTTGTGAATTATATGCTCAGCTCTACTGATTAGGAAAAGGATGCTGGCTGCAACGAGCTATGTTAGCAGATACCAAACACCCACGATTCTTTGTACCTGAACCAAACTCCCACAATCCTCTTAATATAAACCAGTGTACTGATACTCTGTGTCTATAATTCTAGGTGCTTTAAACTTAGGTGAAACCTCAATGTGTGACCAAACGGTAGAATGTGTGTAATCTTTTACTCTTATCCCAGTGGTCCCCAGAGAATATGTCCAGCTGTCCAGAAAGGAGCCATTTGTTATTGACGAGGGATACTTGCTATTGCAAATGTGTTCTGTACTTGATGAGATGATAAACTATTAAGAAATGTTTTTAACTCATCAGGAATTTCTTGTTGTCACAGATGTTTTCTTGGTTGGAAATGACTTGTTTGGAAATATCTTTAGTTTATCAGCCATGTAAACTAAGGTACCATCAAGAAATTTCCACTTGTAATTGGGTGGTGGGGAGAGGAATTTCTCTCTCTCTCTCTCTCTTTGTACACACCTGTGGTATATAAGGAACTGAGGTTTTGAGAGTTCGAAGTGAACCCAGCTGCAGAGATGCTTCTCCAGCATCAGTTTGGTAACGTATAACCTTCCTTTCTGTATTGTGCAGTGTTAATCTTTGACTAATAATCTTTGATTAATAAATTCCCAATGAGCCTGGAGTCAGCTGGAGTCTTATTAAGAATCAAAATTGTACCCTAACAGCTGTCAAAGATGATAAGACTTTTCCACTAAAAAGTAGGGAAGACGAAAACCACTCTGGGAGAAAAGCTATCAAATTGCAAAAAGAGTCTTGCAGCATGGAACTGCCTGAGCCCCCGATTCAGAAATGGACAACTGCCACTAGACAATGCAAGACCGACATCCTATTGAAAACAAGAGAAAAGGAGGGTGGTTAAGGCCCTGGACTGGGACTCAGGAGATCTGTGTTCAGTTCCCAGCTCAACCACAGACTTTCTGTGTGACCTTGGGCAAATCACTCAGTCTCTCTGTGCCTCCCCGTCCATCTGTAAAATGGGAACAATACTTTGTCTCCTCTGTTTAGACTATTTCTCACTATGTGTCTGTGCAGTATCTGGCACAATGCTGCCCTGATCTACTAGTAGTAAATACTACTACTACCACCATGTGCTACTGTAATATAAATAATAACCCCCTTTTCCATTGTAAAGCCTGTTCCAAGACACTGATAGTTTGTTTTATTGATTTTGCTGCCCCCTCTGTTCCTTCTCAGGCTATTGCAATTGTAAATTGACATGCATGGGTTTCTTTTCTTTACCATTTGCAGTTATGTGTACACACACTGAGATCTTTTTCAAAGTTTCTTTACAAATGTTTGTGCAAATTGAGTGCTGGATTGATGGTAGTGCAGACCGAAGTCTTTCTTTGTATAGATCCTGACCCTTGGAAGACTCCCCTCTTGGAGCAAGAAGATAATTCATTCTCCTTAGCCTATTCAGTCCTTGGTCCCTCACTGGAGCTGTAAAAAAATACCACCATTGGTGATGCAAATTCTTACCCATGGGAAACCGAATTGAAACCACTGAAGTCATTTTGCCTAGGACAGCTACCAGCCCTCATATGGTAGAACAACTTTGGGGCACTTCCAAGCCAGGTTTGTAGACTCAGTTCCCCATTTCCTTGCACCTTCGGTCCCTGTATCCCATGCACAACCCAGTAGCTCCCCCAACAATGCAGTGTTGTCAAGTCACATCACATCCCCTCTTTCAGCCCCCGGCTGCCCCAGAGGATGAAAAAGGTGCAGGTTTCCAGATGGAATCTGTGCAATGAGCCAACTAGTGACAGTTTTATCCCTAGGACTTACAGAATCCAGAACAGATTCAAAGCCCCTGGCAAATGTAAGCACTTTAAGTATCAAGAGGGAGATGGCATGCTAGAAATGTGCTTGAGCTAAATACCACTAATTCTTTATCATTAGAGTGAACTCCCTTGACAGAAGACTAGAGAGGATGCTTGTGCTGTGCGTATCTCATTTGCAATGTAATAGACTTCGGCTGCCTTAATGAGACATATATGAATGAAAACAGCAATCATTTGTAAAAAGGTGTGTTATCTGAGTCAAATCCCACCTCGCTGCTTGAAATGAACATCACTTTAAAAACATGTTTGGTAAAGAAATCTACTTCGATACTGCGAGCCTCATCTCAAACTTAAGAGCGGGTGGAAACATACTGAATATTAAAAAGAAGATTAAAGTCAAACACTTAAAATGGAAAGAAAAGATGCAAATTGTGATTTTTCACTTAGGCCCTTATGTCCCCAAGAGGGCACAAAAGCTCAAAGAAAATCAGATATAAATGAGCCTAATTTAGCCCTCTGGAGGAGTAAAAGAATTGCAATATAAACTGCTGATTACATTGGTTTATCACATCAGCATCCAGGGCAAATATCCTCTAGGACATAAACAGAGGCAGAAGCCGCCAAGCTTTGGATTACAATACCTGCTGGTTTTATTAGAGTTGGCGCACTAATGACATCTATTATTATTATTGAACTGTACTGTATTATTATTTTTAATTATTATTATTATTAAATTAATTAACAAGAGTTGATATTTATTAATAACTATATTGCAGTAGTGTCTGGAGACTCTAGACCTCCTGGGGGCCCTAATGTGCTAGGGGTGGTACAAACACATACAATGTCATGGTAAAAGTTGCCCAAGCATTTCCATTCTAAGCCTCTTGTTTTCAGTTGCTTATGATTTTCTAAAACTTTCAGCTGTGAGACTGAAATTTTCCAGGGTTGGCCTGGTGAATTTTTATTTATATTTTTCAAATCTTTCAAAACTGATGCCATTGTTTCTGCATATGAGAACATTTGGAGGGGGGAATCTTGAATATTTTTTTTAAACAGCTGTATCTGGATATAGAAAATTGAAATTTGGCAGAAAACAGCCCCCGCTGAGAAGTGGCTTTCGAATACAGTATAGTGAAAATTGGGTTTGATTCTTCAGTTAAGAGCATTTGAAATTGTAATTGGTATGATGTTTTTAGAACTTATTTGCAATGAAGGCGAGTTGTATTTTGCATGCCTAGGGAAGAGGCACAGGTCTCCTGGAATGGGTCCTGTTGCACATTGCATGTGCTGTAAAGCCGTGTTTTTGAAAGTACATGCACACATGTGGATTCTTGCCCAGATGTGCAGACCCAGTGAAATCAGTGAGGCTCTGCATGGGCTCAGGGATCCAAACACATGCATGCAATTACAGGATCAGGACCTAACAGTGCATTAGGCCATGTATATAATGCTTTATGTGGTGTGCATATCAGTCTAGTGCACAAAAATAGGCTAGGTCCAATACACACTTTATAAAGAGAGAACATTGCTTCATTCATTGCACATTTTTTGAATAGTTACATGGAGTTAAAGAGTTTTACCCAACTTAATTGTCACCAGCTCTCCCCCTTTCATTGCAAGACTCATGACTCTTAAAACCCCATCTCCTGGACTTACATGAGAATCGCTCTCTATTTAGCTGGCCCTCATCACCATAATATCTGAGTACCTCAGTCTTTAATGCATGTATCCTCTCAACACACCTGTGAAGGAGTGCATGCTATTATCCCCATTTGATAGGTGGGGAACTGAGGCACAGAGAGACTAACTGACTTGCCCAAGGTTACTCAGAAAGCCGTGGCAGAGCAGGGATTTGAACCCGAGTCCCATATCCTAGACTAGTACCCTAACCACTGAACTATCCTTCCCTCTCAACTTTCATTTTAAGTTTCCAGCCCTCATAGTTAGAAAAAAGCTTGAAAACGTGACACCCATGTATCCTGAGGCCATAAAACCAACAGGCAAATAAAAACAAACCCCACGGTATTATTTGTAAAATATCTGAAAAAATGTAAGCCAATGTCATGATTTCTGAGGGCCTGTTACATGATTTTTGAATACTTGGATTACGCAATATTGCAATTTACACAATAAGTACAACTTTGAACAATCATAGAAGTGTAGTACTGGCAGGGCCCTCAGTAGGTCACCTAGTCCAATATATAACTTTACAATGATTTGAACAGTTAAATATTACAAAGCCACGTCTGACATAAATTTCAGGAAGCAGTGGGGCAAATACTGTGTATGGTGAATAAGGTTTTGTCTTCGCTCCAGAAAAGGTGTCTTTACATCTATTTCTTTATCACTGTAAAATTCTAATGGAGACAAGGCATAGGTAGTTTGTACTTTCAGGTACAACCCTGTATCTCCTACCTGTGGTTTACTTCAACTCCTACATCAAAGTAAAATCTAATGTCTTGTCTCCACTGGAATGTTGCATTGATGTAGACATCTTTGTGTAAAATCACTTTTTTTTGCAGGGAAGACATGGCTTAAATGAAAGCATCCAGCTATAAAGCCAGCACCAGGGGGAGAGCAGAGATCTGTTTTCAGCTGTGGTTTGAAGGAAATGGAGAAGCAATGAGGCAGGGACACAGCAGGGAGATTGTTCCCAACTGTTTCAGCTCACAAAACAAGTATGTGGGAGGACCGGGAAGAGGCTGGATGACTGGCAAGTAGAAAAGTGGTAATGTTTACAATAAGGGTTAAGAACAGGAGTACTTGTGGCACCTTAGAGACTAACAAATTTATCTGAGCATAAGCTTTCGTGGGCTACAGTCCACTTCTTCGGATGCATAGAATGGAACACATAGTGAGAAGATATATATACACATACAGCGAGCATGAAAAGGTGGGAGTTGTCTTACCAACTCTGAGAGGCCAATTAAGTAAGAGAAAAAAAACTTTTGAAGTGATAATCAAGATAGCCCAGTACAGACAGTTTGATAAGAAGTGTGAGAATACTTACAAGGGGAGATAGATTCAATGTTTGTAATGGCTCAGCCATTCCCAGTCCTTATTCAAGCCTAAGGCCTTGGCTACACGTGGCGGCAGCGCTGTGAAGCACGAGTGTAGTCGCACCGCCAGCGCTGCGAGAGCTCTCTCGCAGTGCTGCAAGTACTCCACCTCTCCGAGGGGAATAGCTTGCAGCGCTGCGGGCAAGCGTGCAGCGCTGCAGGCGCTGATTACACTGGCGCTTTACAGCGCTGCACTCGCGGGGGTGCGTTTTCACACCCCTGAGCGCAGCAAGTTGCAGTGCTGTACAGCGCCAGTGTAGCCAAGGTCTAAGTTGATTGTATCTAGTTTGCATATCAATTCCAGCTCAGCAATTTCTCTTTGGAGTCTGTTTTTGAAGCTTTTCTGTTGCAAAATTGCCACCCACAGGTCTGTC
Source organism: Trachemys scripta elegans (assembly GCF_013100865.1). Classification (NCBI taxonomy): domain Eukaryota; kingdom Metazoa; phylum Chordata; order Testudines; family Emydidae; genus Trachemys; species Trachemys scripta. The sequence continues at coordinate 19,551,194 of NC_048311.1, forward strand.
ATTGAATGACCAGACAGGTTAAAGTGTTCTCCTACTGGTTTTTGAGTGTTATGATTCCTGATGTCAGATTTATGTCCATTAATTCTTTTGTGTAGAGACTATCCGGTTTGGCCAATGTACATGGCAGAGGGGCATTGCTGGCACATGATGGCATATATCACATTGGTAGATGTGCAGGTGAACGAGCCCCTGATGGTATGGCTGATGTGATTAGGTCCTATGATGATGTCACTTGAATAGATATGTGGACAGAGTTGGCATCGGGCTTTGTTGCAAGGATACGTTCCTGGGTCAGTGTTTTTGTTCAGTGATGTATTTGCTTCAGGTTGGGGGGGGTTGTCTGTAAGCGAGGACAGGTCTGTCTCCAAAGATCTGTGAGAGTGAGGGATCAAATCCCTCAGGATTTGGGATAAGGATGAAGGATAAGAATTAAATCCCAGCAGTTTCTTTAGCCCTCTCTCCCCATCCTGTGGGGGCTCCGCAAAAGGAAGGAGGTTACAGTATGGCCCTACGTCAGCTAGAGATGGGCCCAAGATGCAAATCAGGGATTGTGTGTGGAGTCTGACTCTCTTCCTCCCTGCAGTTATGGGGTGTTGGCACCTGGGGTTGGGCCTCAGCCTGTTAGCTGCATCATTCGTACTAGGTAGGGTTGCCAACTCTGATTGAAGCTATTCAGGGAGATTTTTCCCCCCAACATGATGTAATGTCATTTTCTTAAAATATCTTATTAAAATCTCCCAGATTGCTTTCACTAGTCACCGAGAGATCAATGCGGATTCTGGGAGACTCCAGGCCAATCCTGGAGGGCTGGCAACCCTGGTGCCAGGATTTGGGCTCTGGTTCTCACTCTCCCCTCCCAGCAAAGCGCAGGGTATTCACGCCCTGGATTTTGGCTGGCAGGTTACAGGCACAGCCAGACTAGCAGCCAGGGTCTAGCTTAGATTCCCATCTCCCCACAGGGCCAGGTATTCGGGCCCCGGGGGGCTTGGGGCCCGGGCAAATCTGCTGCGCCCTCCAGGGCTTGGTGCCCAGACACCAGGGTGATGGGCCCCAGGGCTTCGATCAGCCTGGGGCTCAGGCCCCTTCTAGGGCTGAGGGTAGCGATCAGTGTGTGTGAGACCCACCCAGGGCAGAGTGGGGGCTGGGGCCGGATCCTGCGGGGGAGTGGGAGGAGGGGCTGCCGGCCCCATCTCTAGGGGTGACTGGAGCCCCTCCCCCGCCCGCGGGTCGGGCCCAGCTCTCACAACGAGGCTGGAAAGGGCTCAAATAGCAACTCGGAGCCCTCCCCTAGCTCCCCTAGCCTGCCGGGTCCTCCCCTATCCCAGCTCTCCCCGCGCCATGGCCACCACGCGCAGCTCTACTCTCCCGGCCCATGATGCTGCGCGGCGGCGGCAGAGGCCCAAGATGGCGGCGGAGCGGCAGGTGATCGGCGGTGGCGGCGGCCGCCGCGGGGGAGGCGGCGGCGGGAGCAGCGGCGGCGGGGCCGGCCCGGAGGAGAACAAGGAGAATGAGAAGCCCGCGGGGGCGAAGGCGGGGAGCCTCGGGGACAGCCTGGGCCTGGAGAGTATCCTGCGGGGCCGGCCGGGCGGAGGGGCCGCGAGTGAGGACGTGTCAGTCAGGCCAGGCGGCGGGGAAGCCCAGAACCCCCCCCCCCCCCCCAGACACACACACGCGCGCGCGCTCTGTAAAACGGAGGGTTTTGTGACAGCCGGGTGAATTCCCAGCGTGGCTCAGTGCTCCCCTCCCATGTGGGCACATACAGCCCGGCTGTCTCTGCCTTGGGTGTTCGCTTTGCACTGTTAACGGATGAGGGTGGGGTATTCGGGAGAGGGGAGAAACAAAGGCGTGGCGGCGTGTAGTCGTGTGGCTTCGGAAGAAATGCTGGGGAAAGGGACTGGGAAAGCAGCTTTTCTCCCTCTTTTTCACGCTCCCTCCACACTGATAATTACAACATAGCAAGTTGCCCTTTATAATAAAGTTACGTTACATAGTTAAATCAGTGTGTATGTTTGGGGGTGGAGGGGCAGAGCGGAGACTGGATTTGACAGGTGGGAAGGGAAGATTTTGCACTATAATGGAAGGATGTTTATAGCTTTATGCACATCTAATCATCCTGTCTAGTGTATGAAGCTGCCCACCACCTAAAGTCAAATACTAGACCTCAGGTTCAAAGTAATTCGTTTGCCTATTGCTTTTATTGGTACTTGTTGGTACTCTAAGGTTCTCATTCCTGTTTTGATGGGCCCTTGGGCTGGGCATTGCTGAGCTGTCACTCAGTTGTATATTCTTTTGTCCAAAATAGAAGTATTTTGTGAGATGAGGTAAGGAGTAGTGTGAGATTTGTTATGGGTTAAAACATGGAGGAACAAATGGGAGGTGTCAGGCACTCATTGGTACTGCTGAGGTGTTTTAATAATGTAAATTGGTACAGTAGCATGAAAAAATCTGGATGACACTGGGTAAGGCTTCTGGTAACGTCACCCTGATTCTGCAGAAAATGGGATGTAAGCTTTGCATCTTTGATGTGAATTATGGTTCTATCCTTTTGACACCCCCCTTGTAGCCAGTGTAACAAATATCACTAACCCTCAAAAATGGAAAATTCCGGTCCAGATTTTATTTGCTTGGAATATGGGTATGTGGTGTATGAATTTTACTCAGTACTAATGTTTGGTTTCTCCAAGAGAACTTGTTATAGTGGATAAAATAGGTGAGTGACAGGCACTTTAGCAACTACAGTTTGTATCATCCTGGTGTGATAGGTATGTTTTGTGTAGCATGTAACTTCCATAAAAGGCTATTGAGAGCAGAGGATCCTTCCTGCAGTTATAATAAACTGTAATGGAGTTAGGAATCACAATTGATAGTTTAAAATAAATAATGTTATACGGGAGTTAGTGTTCTCGGGGGGGGGGGTATTCTGTTTTTCTGAATTGGTAACAAAATAGCACTTTGTGGATTACTATGTATTTTTAAAAAACTGTTAGTCCCTTTTATCCACACTTGTATTTTTTATCGCACTGTGCAGAGAGCACAAGATGCTTCTACAATATAGAAAAGCTAAGAATTACTTTGGTTAAGTGAAGCCTCGTACATATTGCCATGTGTCAACCTGAAGACTAACCAGAAGCTTGGGATTCTTTCCAATCACTGTGAAGGGATCAGTGAGGTAGTTTTTTATAAAGTTGATTTACCTGTTGGTACTTTAATTAAAGCTGTAGGCTTTTTCTTGTGAGACGTTTTAGTGTGAAACTAGCTCAGCTGCACAGCTGTTGCGAAACTGAGTTGTATCTTGAAATAGGAAGAAATGCAAATGAAAACTAGGACACAAGTCATAACTTAACTTCGGGCAATAGTGATATAATTTAGCATTTGTAGATGAAGTGGCAGACCCAGTGTCACATCAGTGGTGGTAGGCATGCCCAAATCAACAAAATTGTAAGTAAAGAGCTGCTATGAATATAATATAATAATGAATATATTTATATAACTAAATCTAAAATGGATTTAAAGAAAATTCAAGGTAAATACTTAGAATTAGGAAAATTAGGGGGAAAAAGGGAGTAATTTGTTGTAAAGCTTGCCTACGCTCCAAAAGTGAAGACTCCTTTGTTCTAGAAGTATTAGGTAGTGGTGTAATTTTAATACTTCGGTAGTTCAAGCACTGTATTTTAGGTGTACTTTAAAAGCAGCATCTTTATCTTAAAGTACCTCTGAATGAAAGGGACTTCAACTTAATTATTTTCTTCCATAACTACTATAATTGGTATTAGTTTTGACAAGGTTAGTATCCTGATAGGTGCTGTAGGAAATGTAATGTAGGGTTTATATGTAAAGATTACAGAGATTGATTCTTAAATATAAGTGAAGCACTCTGTCCAAAAACACTTCTCTTGAGCTAAATGTTTTCTGGGAGTGTCTTTCCCAAAAAATAAAAGTACTGATTATCATTTAAATGAATTGAATGAGTAACATCCATGAGGGCCACCAAAATGTACAGTGCAGGTTTCTTTTGTATAGTATTCATTAACTGAAAGTTTTTTAAGAGTGAAGCAAACACAGGAGACACAGGTAAATCAGTCAGTGTTTATGCTAAAGATCATAATCTTGTCTGGAAACCATTACGTGAAAAAAATAATTGGTATGTAAATACTATTACATTGTTCTCCCTCAAAACATTTATTGAAGTAATATTAATTTTAATTGTTTTTTACATTTGCTTTACTAGTTTTCTTTTAACCAATTTTCAGTGCAAAATTAAACCTTAAAGAATTATTCCTACCATCCTCTTTACAGGAATATCTGTACTTAGGATATGATTCACTTGGGGAAGACTGCTTTAGAAAATTAAAGTAGCAATTATAATACATTCAGTAAAGCGCATGTAACACCCTTTTCAGGAGAGATCAAACAATAAAGCTCAGCAATGATTCTAAAATTAAAATTTTGCTGGCATAGCTGTCAGATATGGTTTTTTGGGTTTTTTTGCCGCATAGCTGTACCAACAAAACTGTAGGCTAGATATTGTTATACCAGCAAAAGCATTTATGCTGGTATAGCTCATTTCACTCACTGTATTAGAATACTGACAAACGCTATTGTGTTGGTGTCACGGAGTATTGGGGGACTTAGGGCCCTGCACCCCCGGCTTCCTGTGATTCACCATGACTTTTAGCCAGCCAGTAAAGCAGAAGGTTTATTTGGATGACAGGAATACAGTCCAAGACAGGTCTTGCAGGCACAGACAACAGGGACCCCCTCAGTTAGGTTCATCTTGGGGTTCCCGGCCATCCCAGCCCAGCCCCCCTTGGGGGGTCAGAGCCATCTCTGCCTCCCAGCCATCTCTCCAGCCTGCTTCCAGCACTCTGCTCTCAGCGACCCCTCCCACAGCCTTTTTCAGTTTCCCGGGCTAAGGAGTCGCCTCGCCTTCAACCCCTTCCTGGGTTCTCATGTTACACACTCAGGTATGCGCCCTCGGGCAGATCCCATCCTGCAATGCAGACTATCCCAGCACACTCCCCTGTCAGCATTCACAGACCACAGTGAGAACAGGCCCAGTTCGTCACAGTTGGTATAATTGAATCTACACGAAAAGGGTTTTGCTGGTATAACTATACTGGCAGACCTGAGTGTAGACCTGGCATTAATTTGTATCCATAGGATTCTGAAAAATAAAATATGGTGGTGAGAATTTCTGCAGACCAATCAGCTCTTGGATTTCTTGTTGAAAGGTTTCACTAGTTCCTCTCTTGTACACCGGACCAATATCTGTTTTAAAGTTTGTGTCAGAAAAAATCCTGTAGAGTTCTGTCTTCTCCCATTAGTTTAGGATAGAAGGGCATACCAAGACCAAACTCTGTACAATCGTAAATGTTCCTTAATGTGAATTCCAGTTCTTCAGATTATTAAGGAATCCCAACAGCAGCATGGTTTACGGCACGGAGATTTCCAGAGATACAGGTTAGTATGTTAGCAGATAACACAAAGGCATTTTATATGTATTTACCTTGATTAGTGTAAATCACCATGCCAAGTCCATTTTAGCTCAGAGCACATTTACGTGCCAGTTTGCTGCCATAGGCAGGAAAAGATGATTATTTTGAAAACCAGTTGCCAAATAAAGAGCCATTGTCAGGGGCTTTGCTGTAAATGGATGTCCCCATTGTCTCTAAATTAAATTTAATGCTCTTTTACTAATCAGATTATTAGAATACTGGGGTTAATTTGTTGCTTGGTTTTTGTTCCCTCATATTTTCGTTAATGAGCTCACTAATACCTTGTTAATAGCCACTGAACTTGTCTTAAGCTGTGTATGTGTGTGCGTGTGTACACATTATTCTTCTAAGAAATCATTTGGAACACAGAGTATCACCTTTTAATTAGTCCAAATCAGTGGCCATGACACGTCTGTTTACATATTGCTTTATTGCTACGTTTTTCTTGTCTCTTTTAACTATCTGCCATATCTCAGGTTTAATGCTCCTGTTATGTTGCTTAAATTTGGCTCTGTATTGTTTAGAAACCTTCACTCCCAGAAACTTGTACATTGTCATACCAGGTCTCATTCTTTGGAAGAACTGATTTTTATTTTTTGGTTATTTTCAGGGGCTATTGCTCCCGCAGGCTAAGACGACTCCGAAAAACTCTTAGCTTCAAGATGGGAAATAGACATAAGTTCACAGGGAAGAAAGTAACTGAGGAGATTCTCTCTGACAACAGGTATTTGGCATGGGGAGAATCTGGTGTTGGGTAGTAGTGCATTAGTGAATTGCTCCTGGTGATAATTTATCTTCTCACAGGTCACAAATGAAAACAGTTTGGGTGTTATCCTAGTTCACAGCTCTACACCTCTCTAAACCACTTACCTTTGTGGAGAGTTTTTTTATTTTTTTTAAGAATTTTAAAACTTAAAATTAAAGACCCAAGTTCTGACTAGAATATGGGGAGCTCGGACATTGATAGTGTGGTGTGAGGGGAAAACATAATTCCTGTCCTCACTACTTGGCCCTAGCTACTGCTGTCAATGCTGGTTTCTTGAGCAGTAAAGTTCAAATATTTTCAGGGGAAGTGCTTGGTCAGCACTTCTTTAGAATAGCCATCTGAATATAGACAACTAAAATGCTGTTACCAGCAAGAATGAGAGTGGGGACATGATCCATTATCTCTGAACAGAAACACTTGTTTGCCATTTGTACTTGTGCCTTTGAAATTCACCAGAATGTCTTTTCTGGTAGAACAACTGGAGGGCAGCCAGAGCTTTGGGCTCATTTCCCAGCTGCTAGAAACAGTTGATTGTCTGCTTTCTCATCTTTTTTTTTTTTTTTTTTTTTTTTTTTTTTTCCCCCCCCCTTTCGGGGGGATGAAAATATGGATTTTTAGCCCATGGGATTTCTTTCCACCTGGTTTGTGTTAATATTCTAAAATGCATCTGGTTGTTGAAAATGGTGGTTTTATTTTTAATTATGTACCTGGAAAAGCAGTAAGACTATTCTACTTTTAGTCTTTTTCCCCAGGATTTTGTGAAACTGCAAAGCGGAGACTTGATACTAAATTTTCTTTCACGGCTTTAGAATTCCTGAAGACATCTTTCAGTAGTTGCATCTCAGTAACAAGCAGCCTTCCTGTGTCTGTCCTATAGGTACTTGCTGTTGATACTGATGGATGCAGAGAGAGCCTGGAGCTATGCAATGCAGCTTAAGCAGGAAGCCAACACAGAACCCCGCAAGCGATTTCATTTGCTTTCTCGTCTGCGCAAAGCCGTGAAACACGCTGAAGAGCTCGAGCGCCTGTGTGAAAGCAATCGGGTGGATGCCAAGACTAAGCTGGAAGCTCAGGTTACTTCTAACACATTCAGTTTTCTTTTCTAGCAGAGGCAAAGAAAGGATAAACTAACCTTTTGTTTCTAGTTGAACAAAGGGTCCTTCTTTGTAAACTGACACTAAATTGCCTGTTCTGACTTCAGATTAAGAATGTCCAGGATGATTTTAGTTTACTGGTTATTGAGCTCTAGTGTGTGTGTGTGTGTGCGCGTGTGTGGTTTGATTTGAGTAGTTAGCAAGTCTGTTATTTGAGCAGTAGCACTAGAAGCTTTACAGTAATGCCTGGAGGTCTCAATCAGAATCAGGGTCCAACTGTACATGTGCTGTATAAACACACATTAAGCAATGGTCCTTGCCTTGGAGTTTAATTTAAATTTAAGATTAAACAAAGGTGTGTTGTTTTTTTTAAATGGCAGGAATGAGGGGAGAGGATGAGGGTACAGCACTCCTAACTCACTTCAGAAAAGAGAGCTGTGCTGTCATTTTGCTGAGTGCAGCATTCTGAAAACTGAGCAACATTTCTTACCAGATGTAAGCTACCAATTTTTCAGAGTCCTAAAATATACAGTAGAACCTGAGTTACAAACACCAGAGTTACGAACTGACCAGTCAAGCCCACACCTCATTTGGAACTGAAAGTACCCAGTCAAGTAGCAGCAGCAGAGACAAATTAAAGGAAATGCAGTACAGCACTGTGGTCAAGATAAACAATTAAAAAAAGGAAAGCCGCATTTTTCTTCAAAGTAAAGTTTCAAAGCTGTATTAAGTCAATGTTCAGTTGTGAACTTTTGAAAGAAGAACCAGAACATTTTGTTCAAGGTTATGAACACTTCAGAGTTACGAATAACCTCCGTTCCCAAGGTGTTCGTAACTCTGAGATTCTACTGTATATCTGGATCACAAGTAACATGATTGCCTGCTGGCCAGTGGAGACAGGAAACAATCATTGCTTTGTGATCCTAGTTTCCTATGAAGGGAGCTTTAATAGCTGCTCAGATATGATTAAAACTGCCATTTTGCAGCTTTTGTGGGCCTTTGCTGGGCTATAGAAGTATCTTCTGACAACAGCAGTATGTGGGTAATGATTGCAAGATAGACCAACTGGCTTGTTTTCATCTCACATCAGGAATTTGTAACTGTCAGTGAAAAAGTGATGCTGTTAACTAGTGCCATGTAAGTGTAAAATCAAAACTTTTTCATAGATAACATTATTGCTTGAATTAGGATTTTTTTTTTTGTAGTGGCATCAGTGTTAATGGACACATGATGGAACTATGCTCTCTCAACAATTAACTTGTCCACTTGTGCTCTGTCTGCAGGCGTACATGGCTTACCTCACAGGAATGCTGCGCTTTGAACACCAGGAGTGGAAAGCGGCTATGGAGGCTTTCAACAAATGCAAGTGAGTTTCTCTTCCTTACCATCTTTGTCAACTTGAACTTACTTAATACAATTTGATACAAGACTAGATAAGTCTAGGTGAGCTGCTTGTTAACCCTAATTGTTTGGTTTCTGCCAGAGTTTTGAAAGCTCTGATTGCAGTTGTGCTAACCAGTAGCATGATGGTAGAAAGCTGAGCTGTGGTGTTGAAATGGCTTCCTGCAGAGTAATGGTTTAGTTTTCAGCAGCCATCTTTTCCCTTAACAGAGTCTTAATATCCTATTAAAAAGAAATGCTGCAGTGTAAGTTTTCACTTTCCTGCTGCAGGACTATATATGAAAAACTGGCCAGTGCTTTCACAGAGGAACAGGCTGTGCTATATAATCAGCGTGTGGAGGAGATTTCACCCAACATTCGCTATTGTGCCTATAATATTGGTAAGTAAAGTAGGGGAACAAATACTTAAAGCAAGGATTGCTTTCAAGGCAAGGGTTATTGGAATGTTTATCTTAAACTTGTTGACACATGGGAATGAGTCCATTCCTAATGCTCTGAGCAAACCCTGCAGACTCCTTCATATGACTGACAAGGCCCTTCAGTTCTGCAAAGTGGAACCAACACTATGGTTTTATATAATGTGGATAAATACATACTCTGGGCAAGATTCAGACAAAGTAACTTTTTCCTTCTTCCCAAAGTTACCTAAGCAGTAGTCTGTGTTCTAGAGACCTGGGTTCAAATCCTGTCTTAGTGACAAATGAAAATGAGTTCGGTCTCCAACTCAGTCTGTCAATTCTTTCTCTCAGGTGACCAGTCTGCTATCAGTGAGTTAATGCAGATGAGACTGAGATCTGGTGGCACAGAGGGTCTTCTTGCTGAAAAATTAGAGGTAATTCACTGCATGGTCCAAAATTTGGAGTGCGTGGTGACCAGCTCACCCTTTTGGCTTTGCTTTTTAAGTTAAATATCCATGCATTGTACAACCAAGAGACAGAGGAGCAATGTTACTTTATAGGGACCAAGGTCATATCCTCTAGAAAGTAATGGAACCATGAAATATATGCCAACCTTTAAATTAAAGTAAATGTGAGGATTAATCAAATATTCAAAAGTTGCATTCATTTAAATTCAGTCACTCGCCTCTGTCTACACTTTTCAGTCACTGATCACCCAGACTCGAGCAAAGCAGGCAGCTACCATGAGTGAGGTGGAATGGAGGGGCAGAACTGTCCCAGTGAAGATAGACAAAGTGAGGATCTTTTTATTGGGGCTGGCAGATAATGAAGCGGCCATTGCTCAGGTAACTAAGAAATCACTTCCAGGTATTCTATGCCAGTGTTCTAATATCTTCTGCTTCTCTAACCTATATGCTGTTTGATTGGGACATACTATCTTATTTGGGTATTGTTGCTGTATGCTGATGTGTTCTACCTCAGAAATAGCTGGATTTAAATGGCTTCAGTGTGGTAGCCGTGTTAGTCTGTAACAGCAAAAAGAACGAGGAGTACTTGTGGCACATTAGAGACTAACAAATTTATCTGAGCATAAGCTTTCGTGGGCTAAAATCAGGTTTTAGCCCACGAAAGCTTATACTCAAATAAATTTTAGTCTCTAATGTGCCACAAGTACTCCTCGTTCTTTGTGTATTTAAATGGTGAGTGTCGTAATCTCTGATCATATTTTGTAAATCTCTTTGGGGTCTTCAGATGAAAGATGCTGTATACATGAAAATAGGTCAGCTACCATTTCCCAAAAAACCCTGGTTCTTTAAATATCACCTGTGCATGGCCATTAGATAGAAGCAAAAGGGCCATGTAACTAGCCCTTTCCTTGGAGAAAACAAGTACTGTTCTGTGTCAGAGAGCGAATCTGGGAGTTGTGGCATGCTTTTGACTTACATGAACACTGTAAAGGAACGGAGGAAAAGATGCCTGATAAACAGCAGATCAGAAAACACTTGCAGTCAGAGTAATTATGTTTGGTTGTGCACAAAAGACAAGATCCCCTCCTCTTCTTCCTCTCCCCTCCCCCCCGCGCGCGCGATTATTAGAGTTCTCAGGGAAGGAGTTCAGAAATAATGCTTCTGCCTTGCATTGGCTACAGTTCTTGAGCTGCTGCTGTTTGAAGCTGCAGCCTATCTTTAGCAGTCACTGTTTCTTGTTTCTTGGCCTGCTCCTGACTACATCAGCAGTTGGGAAGGCTTTCTCTACAAGCAGGAAGAAAAGTTTAGTGGAGTGGGCACACAGCTCAAATTTAAAATACTTTTTAAGAAGTCGAAGATCAGAGAATTAAATCAAACCTTTATTTTTTTACAGAATGGAGTCAGTGGGTGGAGGTAGAAAATGATAGCTGTGCTTTAAAGGAAACATAAGGCAAATGGAGTTTGATTATGCAGCCTCTAGAAGTTCATTTGTATTGATCTCACCTGAAACTTTTTTATTTTTATGCAATCATATTGATTTCTGAATAAGTAATGCTTAAATTCAAGTTATGGGTTAAAATGATAATCTCAGAGAATTCCCTGCAAGTAATATAGTAGTATGACCAGTAGGTGGTGGTGCAGCTTCACTTTTGTGTTCATCAACTTTGTCACTTCCATTCTTTCGATAAATGCAGGTTAATGGTTGTTATGGTGACCAGATGTCCTGATTTTTGGGTCTTTTTCTTATATAGGCTCCTATTACTACCCCCACTCCCCTCCGATTTTTCACATTTGCTGTCTGGTCACCCTAGTTAGCTACCCCCTCTCTTCGGGTGACCTGTTCCTTATGAGGAGACAGAATGGAATGCTGAATTTGATTCCATCTTCTTTAAATAGTTACTGAAACCTTCTAATGGGCTTCCAGAGGACAATAGTATGACACCAGATTTGACTATCCTAGTTGCTATAGGTACAGATCACAGCAGTCTCAGACTTTCAAAGATCTATATTGGACTCTGCCAAGAGAGGCTACTGTCTGAGATTCTTCAGTTGTCCTGTTTGTACAGTAGAACCTCAGTTACGAACACCAGAGCTACAAATGGATTGGTCAACCATACACCTCATTTGGAACCAGAAGTACACAGACAGCAGCAGAGAACCAAAAAAGCAAATACAGTACTATTAAACGTAAATGACTAAAAAATTAAAGGGCAAGTTTAAAAAAAAAATTGACAAGGGAAAGAAACTGCTTGTTTCATTTAAATTAAAATGGTTAAAAGCAGCATTTTTCTTATGCATAGTAAAGTTTCGAAGCTGTATTAAGTCAATGTTCAGTTTTAATTTTTGAAACAGCCATAACATCTTGTTTAGAATTGCAAACATTTTAGTTATGAACAACCCCCATTCCTGAAGTGTTTAATTCTGAGTTTCTACTGTATTGTGGCAGTACCGAAAAGCCCATGCCCCTCTTAGTATCTAGAGATTGCTAAGCTGGGCATTGCTTGCATTTAACTCAGTTGCTGAAGGTAAGGATAGATTTTCCTTCAGCTGCATTTGACCAGAAGTGAACATAAACCTATTATGCCCTCTTGTGGGTAAAATAAATGCAGAATCTTGGAGCATGTACTTTTTAGCTGCTTTGTGTTAATTGGGGAAGCAGAGGAAAAAATGTTAAAATATAAACTCAGAGAGCCAATTTCATTCAAATTTGACCCAGGTGTTTCTCACTTGTGAGCATTCCCCTGTATAGAGACTAGATGCCATGACTTGAAGGCACATAGCTAACCCATAGCCCAAGTTGAATGAAAGAGAGTATAGAGTTCGTAAGTGCTGTATCAATCAGTTCTGTCACTGTTCTCCTTTGTAAGGATTCTGTGATCATCTCTGTAGTAGAAGGAGAGCACTGCATAAATGGGTGGAAGGAAAATAAGTCTACTATGGATAGTTTATCCTTTTTACTCTAAGATTGGGCATTTCTAAACTTTCAGAACTAGAGCTTTAAGTCAAGTCAGTTTCAAGCAATTTAAGTCTGTCCCTCATCAAAAACTTGAGCCTGCCCAATGCCAATGTTTCTTTCTCTCTCTTACCCCTCCCCCCCACACTCCCTTCACCTCTGACTTCTCTCAATGGACTTCAGTCCTGATCTTCAGCACCCTGCTAATGCAGCACCTGGAGCAGACTGTCAGTTGTAGCATGGCTTTATGTGATCTGATATTTACTATATGCACTACTTCTGAGTATCAGAGGGGTAGCCGTGTTAGTCTGAATCTGTAAAAAGCAACCACAGGACCCTCTGTTGCTTTTTACTACTTCTGAGATCACTAAATATATGTAGCATAAACCAAAGTTTAACTTTATAGTATTTATTTTCAATTGGAAAGGAAAGCATTTGCCTTACTTTATCCTCTATCTTTTCTTTGTCTGCGCTTGATATTGATACCTATCTGGTTTCCTTTCTTTGTGTCCATTGAAGTTGAAATGCTCCTGTGGGTGGAGTTAAGAATGCAGTTAGATATATCTTATGTTTCTGGTTATTCACAGCAGTTGGTCCTGCCTTAATTTTTTTTTAAAGAAGAACTTTAAATAAAAGGGTTAAAAATGTTTGCAGTCTGCGAGCCTACAGTTTTTTATAAAGGGGTAAAATAAAACATTCTTGAATGGGTTTGTTAAACCTAATAACTTGGACAGTCTTTGTGGGGAGGATAAACAGTCTGAAAAGCAATTGAGTTTTATATTTACGGGGCATGTGCAACAGGACTTCTGTCCCAGAGCAAAACAATGTAACGAGCTGTATTGGGATAATGCTATTATTTTTAGACCCTTTCAAAACTCTACGCTTCATTGCGGTTTGAATTTAGGGGAAATACTAGGTTGCTGCAGGAGACTAGAATAATCTGCTTACACAGTGGTGTATTACATGGAATACAGGGCAACAGTTTCTCTCATTTATCCCAAAGGAGTTCTAACTTTCTAAACCCAAGTGGGCCTTTTGTGAATTCATTTGCAGGCAATTTTCCTTGCATTTATTTTAAATGCTCTTTCACTACTAGTTTAATAGTTATCTAGTTGAACATGAAGTGAGTTTCTCAGTGGATTGTTCAATTGGTTGCACCATGTGTCAGTCCATTAGGTGAAGATCAGGATCCTCCTGCTTGGATGTGTCAAAAGTGTGTGTGTTCTCACTTTTCTTCTTTTGAGTGTTCTAGGCACAGCACCGGGAGCCAAGAACTCCTGAGGTCTGACCATGATTCTGACAAACTTCTCGTATGGTGTTGAGGAAATGAACTTTTCTGCCTTGGTTATACATAGTGGTGAAATGCGGGCTTTGTAGTTTTAAAGGTGCTTTAATTGAAGTGCTATTAAAGGATTAGCATTATGGAAGGAAAATGAACTGGATACCTGATTTTAGAAATTCTTACTGCTGTGGGAGAAGTGAGATCAGAATAACAAAACAAATTGAAACTTGCACTCTCATCTAGGTTTCCTAAGACATGCTGCATTATCTCAAGTTGTTTGCTATGGGCAGGAATGATTTCTATTAGTGTCCTGAATTGCACTAAGTACAGTAAGTGAATAAGGCTAGATCCCATCCATGTTTCCATGAAAATGAATGCAGTATTTTAGCACTCTGACTTCCAAGTTGTTGCTTTATTAACTTGATCCAGGAGCGATGGCATAGGGTAGGCAAGGAAGTGTAAAATACCTTGCTGCTTTTCTGGTTGGTTGCAAGGTGCACCCTCTGTTCATCACTTGTGACCAAATCATGTAACCCATAGGTGGATGCCCTGTTTTCGGTAGACCTGGGGTTTCCTTGTTTGATTTTTAGATTGTGTTTAGTTTTCGGTCTTTAAGTTACATAAGAGCATACCATTCTTACCAGGTCCACCTCCTCTCCTCTGTTTTAAGCATTGTTGATTTTTTTTAAATTATTTTTAGCTAGTTTAGTTTAGCCTTTGATGTCAAGAAGCTCAGGTTAGCACCGAAGAAGCTAAAAATGTATCTGGATTGGATCACAAAGTCTGCAAAAGAGGATCGTTTAACAAGGCCAACTGAAAGTCAAATTCCTATCACTCTTACAGATGCAAAGAAATTGAGCTCTCAAAGTGTCATGGATTAACAGTAACAAAGCTTTGGTCAGGGAAATGCAGGCAGACATAAGTAGGGAGCTCTCTGGAATGCGGTCTCTAAATTGCGTATATTTTCTGATAACGAGCCCAGCTCATTTCTCATCTTCTCCCCCCCTTGTTTTTTTAATTACCCTTGCTCAAATTTTTCTGTACTGCAAGATAGCTTGTCTATTATTTACTGACCATATCTATTCCAACTGTACACGCTGGGGAAATGCCCTGGCACTATTCAAAGGGTCACTTTTGTACTTAGCATTCTTGTCTGTCCAGAAAGTGCAGAAATATCAGATGAAACATTCTTTCAATAGTTGAGCTGTTATGAGAAAAAACATTACCGTTTGTGGATGTTTGTAATGAACTAGAAGGGTTGTTTTGAAAATGTACATTAAGCATTTGTCCACCATTTCCCGCTCTGACCTGCTGGAAGGCAGGCTGCTGATAAAATACAGTTCTAAAAGACTAATGCAGAAACAGTTGATTTCAGTTAGAGGATTAATACCAACCTAGCACATCTTGTGACATTGGGGGCTATTTCTATGGGAGAAAAGAAAAATAGGCCTGGGACTGTATTACTGTAACATTTTCTGGTTCATTATGCTAACTAAAAGAAATTACTTAAGCATTTTGAAGGTATTGGTGAGTTGCGGATTATTATTGAGGATATAGAGACTTTCATCTCTAGTCATTAGTTTGCTACTATGGCCAGAGCAAGACACAGAAGGACTATAGATTGACTGGGACACACAAAATTAACTTAAACTCTCATACCTAGAAGCGATTTCATTAGGTCAAAGATGAGACCGACAGGACACTGAACTTGAGTTGCCTCTTTTAAAAAGGACTTGAGTCTCCTAGGCTGTCATACTGGAGCAGCACTAATCTTTCACGCCTTGGGGAAGATTATCCGTATTTTCACATAAATAGCCTTTCAAACAAGAATTCCAGATTACTTTGCTGCTTTTTCTTAAACAGGTAATGCAGTAAATATTGAGGTATTAAATATGCATTGCAAATGTTGGAGTGATGTCTAATGCAGTTCTTGCGCTCCTGGGTCAGACAAGGGAAATGGAGTAAGACAGCTAATGTTGAATGTAGGGGAACAGGGAGGTTGGCTTGTTTCTTGGCCTGGCAAGCAGTGGGTGCTATCCATCTATGAAGGAGTGAATGCTTGGAGTCCCTTCAAGTTTATTTAAGGAGCAACTGTGACGGATTCTGAAGGGTGGTGGTTGTGATGTAACTCACCAAAAATTTCAGTGTGTAAAGGAAATCCGTCTGTAGACATCATTTACTCTGCTGAATTTTTACTCTGTCATACATGATCATATCTCATCCTCTTTGCATTTTCTTCTGGTGTCCTCAAGTAACAGCACTATGTATCAAGAGGGAGAGGACTCCACAGTCTTCAGATTGGACATGCATTCTAGCTCTGCAACCCATTGTGCTACTGATCAGAAATCTGCCAGCATTTCATTCCTCCTTTCAAAGTGTGTAGAACTAATATAGTTTGTAAACGTGAAAACTGGTTCCCACTGTATTGCCTGGAAGGAATTCTTACTAAAACCCCTTCCATGCTGGACAACAGTGAAACTTTCGGGCAGTTTAAATGCATCTCTCCTTTTCCTGGAATCTATCTATGCCAGCACTGGGGAAACAGCGCCTTAAGTTCATCAAACATGCAGACATGAGTGGTTGCTCTGTAGTACAGTTCTGCTGTTTAGCAATGGTTTGAGCACGTACAGTTACATGATCCATCTATGCATTGTGGTCAACATTTTAAAAGCAATAACTTGGCAGAAGTTTGAAAAGACTTAATGAAGGAAGATTAACCAACTCTTCCACAGTACCAGCCCCACTAATAAGAAAATGTGGTTTTTGAGAAATACTTATTTTTGTCTTTTCTGTGTTGTATTTAGGCAGAAGGAGAGGAAACAAAAGAACGTCTGTTTGAGTCTTTACTCAGCGAGTGTCGAGATGCCATACAGGCTGTTCGGGAAGAGCTGAAACCAGACCAGGTAAGCACTAAACGTATTACGACTGCCAAAGATAGAGGTGTGGAAGCAGAGGTGTATAGCATTTCATCTTCTAGGGTCTCTTGTGACGTTAAACCCACATCCTCTGTGGCCATAGTTACTTTTGGCTCCATCAATAACAAGGTGTGCTGCAGAGTAATTCAACAGTGGCCAAAGTTCCTCATTATAATTGAACTCTGCCTGGACATAATCTCCGCCATTCATCCAATGCATTTTTTTGTGTGAGATGTTTGTTTCCACTTCTCCTTCAAAATTTGAGTTTTCTTATTCTTTTACTCCAGTTACCAATTTAAGTAAATCACACACAACTTTGTTCCAATTTCTGCAGAAGCAACGGGAACATTCTCTGGAAGTGGATTCTGGGAAAGTGTCCAATATCCAGTACCTTCACAGGTAAATGTCTGCATTCTTAGGGCAGTGTTGCATTCCCATGTAGATTTTGAGAATCTCCTCTTAATCCTTTGTATTGGGCCACCTTAGTCTTAAATCATCTAGACCTAGTAGATCAAGTAGAATCTGGTTTTTCCCTTGCATTCATTTCTGGGAGCATTGGACCCAATGTCCCACTTTCATGGTCCCCCCCCCCCCCCCCCAAACTTGCTGTACCTGGAAATTGGTAACTAGTAGTGGAAAAACTATCCAAGAACTGCTGTGAATGACTTCCAACAGAATTTCAAAGCTTGTGTAAATGGTACTTTCTAGCTACCTGACGTACATCAAGCTGTCAACAGCCATCAAACGCAATGAGAGCATGGCAAAAGCTTTGCAGAAGACCCTGCTGCAGGAGCAACAGTCAGAGGATGATGGCAAGCGTACGGCACGGCCTCAGGACCTGATTCGCCTTTATGACATCATCTTGCAGGTAATGCCAGGACAGAAAAATCTGACTTTCAGGTGTCTCACTGGGACTTTTTAAAAATGTAATGTGCCAAAAGGACTAACCAGGAAGAACCTGGAAGAGGAAACTACAGTCAGGATTAATGTGATTGGCTGAAAGGGTTCAGTTAAGTCCATGGTACCCAGTAACCACTTGGGAATATTTAAAGTGGATTAAACATTAGTCAAATCAGCATTTTGAGATTAAGTTTTTTGAATCTCATTCCCTAATGCAGAAGTTCGCACGCTTCCATGTATCACCATGATGCTGTCTCATTTCCAACTGCTAGATTAAATTGACAGCTAAAAGTAACATTAGAAACTTCCTTAATATTATTTCTTGAAAGCAGTTACCATAGTTACTACATGGATGTTCCATTGGTCTGGTTAGTTTAATGGGAAGAGAGATGTTGCATGAAAGAAACTAACAATGTGGCTCTCTCTATGAAAGAGACGAGAGCGTTCATTAGGGTTTGACGCATTCCAATTTT
Organism: Trachemys scripta elegans; assembly: GCF_013100865.1. Lineage (NCBI taxonomy): Eukaryota > Metazoa > Chordata > Testudines > Emydidae > Trachemys > Trachemys scripta. The sequence continues at coordinate 19,569,338 of NC_048311.1, forward strand.
TCTGTACTTTGTACAGAATCTGGTGGAACTGCCACAACTTCCTGGCCTAGAAGAGGACAAGAACTTCCAGAAGGAGATAGGACTGAAGACACTTGTGTACAAGGCTTATAGGTAACTCTCTGGACGGAACAGCAAGGCTGTTTCTTTAGCTGGCAGTAAGCAGCAGAATTCTCTAGGGCTAACCAGGCATGTATTCTGGGAAGTCACATAATTAATATTCCAATACAGCTGCACAGGACTGGATGGGGGAAGGGTAGTGGGGGACTCTGAGTGAAATGAGTGGGACTACAAGTGCAAGCTGATGAAGATTAGCCTGACCCAGATGTATAGCTCAATGTTGGGGCAACCTGTTTAAAACTACATACTTTTGAATATTCAAGAAATATGCTCAAGGCAAAGCAATTAGTCATTGTAAGGGTTAACTTTGCTCCTCACCCTGCCAGGTGTTTCTTCATTGCTCAGTCCTATGTACTGGTGAAAAAGTGGAGTGAAGCCCTTGTTTTGTATGACAGAGTCCTGAAGTATGCCAGTGAAGTCCAAGCCCAGGCTGGTGCTTATAAGAACAGCTTGAAGGTATGAACCAAACTCTTCCACACTTGAGAATTCAATTAACTACCAGTAACTAAATAGGCCGCTATATTTCAAATATGATCTTTAAATGGTGGGAAGAATATTGCCTTGAACTCTTGTAACACCTTGTGCTTGTTACAGGCTTTATGATGAAGTATGCTAGTGCAGGCATGGCTCCCTCCATCCTGCCCTGTATGATTGGAGGGGGAGCGAGGGAAACCTAGACTTCTGCAACAAAAGTATCCAGTAAATATCAATGACTATTAGATGCGTAAAGATAGGAATATAGCTGCTGCTTATACAGCTCATCACCAGAGTAACAAGGTGCCTACCTGTATAGCTGTCCAAAAAAGATTTTTAGATATATTCTTATGTCCATGTGTCTGGATTTCACTTGAAACCAGGCTTATGTGGTACCATAAGGGTCATTATATATGTTCATCTCTGCTCTGAGAATTGATTGGCACTGCTCTAAAATTCCTAGTTTGTCAGAGTTGAAGAGTCTAAATTTTAAACATTTCTGTCCCAATTCTTGTTAAAACTTTGCTTTATACAATTATTTGAGTCTCAGAGGTATTCTTAAATGATCTAGGAGTTGCCTGATGTCCAGGAGCTGATCACTCAAGTGAATGCAGAGAAATACTCCCTGCAGGCAGCTGCTATATTAGGTGAGTTATGCAATCCTGCAGGAGAACTGGCTTCCCTCAGATTCAGTCATACACATTTATTACTGCAGCCACTTGAGCTTTTTCATCTGTAAATGCTACAAGACTAAAGTTGCTTCCCACATGTTTTCTCGATCTATAGTGTATTCGGAAAGCTGTTCCTTTCCAATTCCAGCCTCTTCTAGAAGCTCTGCCTGGTACTTCTAGGGCTGCCACTGGCAGACTAGAGCCTTCCCAGCTTATTCTGTAATCAGAGGTTTCAGAAATCTTCTGAAGGTCTCCTACCCCTTTTACTGTTCTGCAAAGAGCACTCTCACGAGCACTTAAGTGCCACCAAAGATAAACCGCATCCAATGTATGGCACCTTCGTAGCAGTAGGGTGTGCCTTGGATTCCCTGACTCATCTCTCACTGGGTCTGGCTTAACAAGCAGACACTAGGAGGGTTCATTGAAAGAGGAAAGAACTCTTATTTTATTTTGACACAGTTGTACTGAGTCATCATTCGATGCCAATTGAATTGGGGAATTTGTGACCTATACCAGCCTGTATTCATCTCTGGCAGACAAGAACTGCTGAATCTGCCTTGCCTGCAGATAGAACCAGGGGAGATCTGACTTTTTTCCCATTCCCTAATGTTGTGGATTGGCCCCATAACTTGGGGCTTTTTGCCCTCACCACTTTCCATATAGCTGTCACAGTGCCATGCCTCTGTTGGGACTGGGAGAACATTTCTGTGACCCTTTAGAAACAGGAAAGGTGGGGTGCTTGTAAGCATGACCCCGTTTGACTTGTAAACTAAGCAAGTTCTCTGCTAGAGTACTCAATCTTCCATATGCTGAAAAGCATGAGCTCCAAGGTGATTTCTGATCACATCTTATGAGTTTTGACACTAATAGTCTATCTTCTGAGGTGTTCTTAATAGACTAGCTGTCTGCATATTCATATGGCACTTCTGTGAATCTTTCAGATGCAAATGACACCCACGAGATTGAGTCTCCATCCCAGGTCAAGGATGGCAAGGTGAGTCATGGCTTTGTGCACTGGGGTGAAAAAGGCAATTTCATTAGCACTAGTATTTCTAATGGCCTAAGCTGATTGCTTTCCCTCTCCCCACACGCACTGAAGGGGTGTGTGCGTGGGGGAGGGGAGAAGGTTCCTTGTCATCTCAAGGTAGCTAACTGCAGGACTTCAACTGGTTTGGGTAGGGAAACTGAGGCTGCCACTGCAACATCTTGGGGCTCCATTTTTGGGTTTACAATGCAGTGCCCAGTGCATGGGAACACCGCTTTTAGTCTGTTGTACTTTTTCTTAGCTGTGGTGGTGATGAATGAGTACCAGAATGCAGCCAGTGCAGCTGGCTCAATACCACTGCTCATCCGGAGTGTCTAGATGCTGCTGCTTGGCCATCAGGCCAGCCATGATATGTCATCAGCTTGTTTAATATTGGTGTCTGGATCTCTTTTCAGCTACTCTCTGAACGGTTTGAGACATTCTGCCTGGATCCCTCTCTTGTCAGCAAACAAGCCAGCCTAGTGCATTTCCCTCCTGGGTTCCAGCCAATCCCATGTAAACCCTTGTTCTTTGACCTGGCCCTCAACCATGTTGCTTTCCCACCTCTGGAGGACAAGGTGGAGCAGAAAGCGAAGAGTGGTCTCACAGGATATATCAAGGGCATCTTTGGATTCAGAAGTTAACTAGTGGCCTTCAAAGGAAGGGAGGCCTTCTGTTGTGGAAAAGCTCCAACAGGGTCCAGAACATAAATATCTGCAGCTGAAACCAATAAGGGGAGACTCTTACCATCTTATTCCCTGTGTTGTGTATGTGCCTGTGCACTTGTGTTCTTTCCCAGTGTATTAGAGGAAAACAGTCTACCCCAGGAACATGTGTACTATATAAATGTCTGATAACATCTGGAGCAGAGAAATTCCATTGTCCTCTGAAAAGTTGGAGTTTGCTTTTTGACCAGTGCCCCATTAAGGGTCAATACACACAATGGGCCAGGCATAGACGTATCTTGATGTTCATCGATGGTTGACATTCTAATTTGATGCTCTGATCAGAACATTCTTTGGAGGTGGGAGGAGAAGGGCAGGAGAAGGCAGGTGTTGAGGAACCAGAACTCACAAAAGGGGCTGCCTAAGCGAAGCGTGTGAAAACTAGCTAGGGAGACTGGATTCCTGCAAGTGCTGCCTACCACTCCCTGACTTAAAAATATATATAGTTATGTAAAGAGAAATCTCTTATTTTTAAAAAATGTTGCATTCAGAAAGGAGAGCTGAAACTCTTGTGTGAAGAGCAGGGGTGGTAAATACTTCAACAAATTTTAATGATTACCTAATCTGTGGTGGAGTCTTGTCTGAATTTACACGTTGCAGCATCTGTGTAATCCTTCTTCATTGGGACATCCAGTTAAATGCCTAACTAGAGTATTGAACAGCCTTTTCGGAACGGGTTCTTGGGAACTTAGCTGCTCATGGGTGGCTTTAAAAGGAGCTGCTCAGTCTTCATGGGAAAACTGAAAATCTGTTTATCCTACATGCTCATTTCCTTTCTTCTCACTTAAACTGGCTTGCCTGAAAACAAAACTATCTTTGTCTGGAGTTCATCTCCTCCTGCTTATTTCTCATCTTCAGTCTTCTGACTTTGCTATTGCATTTGATTGTTATGGAAATAATTTAAGATGAGGAATAAGTAACAGGAGCCAGTGGATTTTTAAGCAATAAGATCTTCTCTTGTACTAGACTACACTTTTGTAAGAGTGCCCAGATGCTATGGTGATGGATGCTTTTGAAATGCAGGTAGTTTCATATCGCTGTCTTTAATAAATAATTTAAAAAAAAAAAAAAAAAAACCTGTTCCTAAATTAAAATTTGGACATTTTCCATAAGCCATGATTGGGTCTTCACTGAGGATTACTGTAGTTGGATGTTGAGAGGTAGCAGTTTGATAGCCTACAAGTTGTCTTGGCTTTCATACTGCCTCTCACTGCTGCATTGTTTCAGCATGAGGGCTTGGTAGTCCACAGGCTGGAAACAGAAGAAAAACTGGTTTATGCAGATCTAGATTGTGCAGTGTTGGAAATATTCCATGAAAAATGCTTCTCCATGAGATTGGAGAGCAATATGGAATTAATATAAGAGGTTTAAAAATGATTGAAAATAACAGACTTGGTATTCCAAGTTGATCTGATTCATGAATTCTTAAAGTACAAGACAATTTCTTGCAGCAGGACTCCGATGCCTAGAGGTCAACGGGGTGGTGGGAGGGGAAAAAGAAACTGACCCTGTTTCTCTGTATGTTTTTCAACAGGCAAATCAAGTGGGTTTTCTGATATTCTGAATCTTCATTTAGTCTCTACCTGGGAGGGGGATTTTATAGAAGAAAAGAAACTTAAGCTGGATGTTAAAGAATATTTTTTAATTTATCAAATGATGAAATTTCAAACACAGCTGTGGTCCTAGAACATTGATTTCTGTCAGTTCTCCATAAAGCCTGTTTGTTTAATTTTAGAAATAAGACAGTCATGATACACTGACCCAGCCCTTTTCTGGAAACTTGCCTCGTGGTGTTTTTCTTTGACTGTACTTTGCTCTGAACTTCTCTCCTCCTTTTTCAGATTTTACATTAAATCAATTTGAGAATTATTTTCCTGTTTGCAATGCAAACCAAACTGTTTTTTTGTTTGTTCGCCTTCTCCTACCCCAAGCTTAAGGGGGTCTGGACTCATTCCAGTGAAACTTACGTTGAAGCCAGTTTGAGTGATTGCTGTTACAAATGGTTACAGGCAGTTAGCCTCTTTGTTAAACATCCTGTGACACACAACTGATTAGTTTGGACACATAAGAAATCCTAAAACAATAAAGTTTTATTCCTAATTTCTGAGGCGTGTAGTTTATATGAAGCGCAGGAGACATGGGCATTCGTTACCTAAAGGATGAGATTGATCTTCTGAAAACTCTATCATCTTTGAGACTATTCAATCCTGTGATTGGAGAATCAAGAATAATCAATGAAGACTCAAATGTGCACCATTATCAGATATAACTTTATTCTTTTCCTTCTTAACATGTTCATATTTAAAAAAAAAAAAATTAGATCCTAGATTTATAAGCAGTGTGTTGCTCTTTGCATTTTTGAATGATGCAGAAGAAACTGATGAAGCGCTAGGAAAATATCCAAAGATAGTAAAAATATGTACTGCTTTCCCTTGAGTAGCTAGTAACTGCTGTCACGATGAAAACCAGATTGTGTTAAATTTATTGAAGTTCTTAGCACAAAGGCTGGATTTGGAACTGCTGCCTTAAGGTCTGACCGTATTGGTCGTAAGGAAACTAGTGGGCAGTCTTTGATAGAGGATCTGACGCTTCTACTGATAGAATCTGCAAGGAAGGGCCAAAATCCTCAGCAATGACTAAAAGGAGTAGGTTGGTCAGTTGGGGTTAGTTGCCAAACTTTCACAATGCTTGCACATCCAGAGGCAAAAAGCTGAACTCATCTGAGATTTATGAACCTGGCATGTGAACCTTTTCTTCAGCTCTTATCAGAGACAGTAAAGGGCTCCTGTGATTCAGAGCAAAGCTTAATGTTTTACAAACTAGCTGCTGGCCCCAGTGGTGAACTTGTTTACACACAAAACACGGCTGGTTGTTGAATTGCTCTTATTTAGACTGCAGAGTTCACTTTGCAGGATTTAGTACCTTTGCAATAACTGCAAGTGACTGAAATCGTACAACCTAATTCCCAGACAAAACTTCAGTAGAATTGTTAGTGGGGAAGAATACACTTCACATGCAAAACGTTAATAAATGTAAACATTTTAAAGGCTGACATAGGAACCCTAATTCTACATGCATTTATCCTTGTCTATCTATTTGTTGGCTGGAAGAACCTGTAATGCTTAAAGCAACCGTTGAAAAGTATAATATGAAGGGTGAAATGAAAACTGCTGATCAGTCAAGAGGAACAAAATGCTGGGTTATAATAAAGGGATGGAGGATAATAGAGGCTATTTTATTTATAAAAGTCTTAATGGTACATCTGCCCCTTGGAGGCTATCTTCATCTCTACTAGATCTCTTTTGAGACAGGGTGATTAATAATGGAAAGTTCCAGAAGAGGCCAATGGAAATCATTATAGATCTGGAACAGCATCCATAAAAAGAGATTTAAAAGCTTTAGGACTTCTTAGAAAAGAGAGGAATGAGGTGACACTGGTATGAATGGATAGCATAGAGACTCTCATTTAGGAGGCTTCATTTTACTTTTTCTCAACACAATAACAAGGGGAATATTGCTGAATTTAAGGTAGATTTTAAAAACTGGTTAAAAGAAATCAAGTTTTACACAATTATTAACCTGGGGAGCTCTTCATAATTCACTGAGATAAAGCTCCTTACAATTAAACTAGGCATGAATAATAGTTACTGTAACTGCTTGGGTTCCCCCCTGGACAGATTATGGTATTGTCTTGTTGCAGGAGTGTTGCACCTTTCACTGAAGACTCTTGTGATGGTCAGGCTGGGAGGTGAGATGAGGCTAGGTGGGTCATTGTTCTGATATGGTATGGAAAATCCCTATCTGAATAATCTAGGGGCAAAGAACAGAGCCTCTTGGACAGGATATCATTTGGAAGGTGAGTGTTCCATGTATGAAAACCTTTATTGCTCTGATTCCTATTCAGGTCCTCCTATTTGCTGGGGCCTGATCTGACATGGTCACTAGTTGTGATGAATAAGGTGTTGACTGTTTTGTCTTCTGTTGCCCAAGAGATGGGTGTAGAAGTTAGTTCAGCTTCGTTAACCCCTGAAGTTCATTCTTGCACCCAGAAGTCCAGGCCAAACCAATTCCTCTTTTCGTTTAAAAGGAAGGAAGTGGGTTTTTGTGCAGAGAACAGTTGCCAGCTGGTTCAACTTCTGTACTTCTGCTCTCCAAGAATGCAGAGAACCCTGTCACATTTCACCTACAGCTGAAAAGAGATCTGATGGTGCAACAGAGCTACTTGCCTATGTTTCTGATCCCCAGCAGTTGATCCAACATGTGTATTGTTTGTCAAGGTCTGTTGGGAGAGTTAACCATGCTTGAATGGTGAGGGCCCTTCTGATTGGGGAGGCAAATGCTGCAATAAAAGCCTGCGGGTTCCTGCAGCAATGATACTTAAAATTACTGGAGGGAATGGGAGAACAATTGTTCCTCCAAAGGAATTCTAGACTGCTGCTTTGTGTGCGATGTACTTCACTTCCTCTTTCCCTTGTGCTTTGTTTCAGCTGCATGGAACAGTCAGTGGCTGTTTGAAATGATTAGTCTCTTCCCCTCCCTCTCATTGTGCTCTATTGAGGAAATAGAGCTGGTACTAGTGAGCATTGCTGACTGCAGGAGCACAACTCCAGCCCACCTGATGAAAGGCTGGTTAGAAATTGTGACATGAGACAACTACTGCTCATAAATGGACTACCTTAACTTGCTCCTGCTAACAATCTATACCCTTCCCTCCCCATTTACAGTCAGATTTCCATGTGGAGCAGCTTATCTCCGCCTAATAGAATTGTTTCTGAGGCAATGGAGAACTCTGCTCTGGAAGGACACCACCGGCAGCAAAGGTCTGTACAATTCTTGCAAAGAATCACGGGCCCTAAATAGAGCTGGCTCGGGATTTTTTTTACTAAATGCTTTTGTTGGAAAATGCTGATTTTAATTTTTTTTATAAAAAATTGAAACATTATTTTGACAATTTTCCATAGGAAGATTTTTTCAGGTCCAGGATGGAATTTCTGGAGTGGGAGACACAAACCCACACCCCAGAGTAGCCAATAGCCCAGGGATTAGGCCACCCACATGGGACATGAAAGACCCAGGTTCATGTCTCGAATCAGGCAGAGCCTATTGGCTATTGTTGGGTGTTTCACCAAAAAAAAAGTCTGGTGCTCAAATGTCAAAGCCTCAAAGCTTTTCATGAAAGAGAATTCTTGTTTTCCAGCCAACCCTAGTTCAAAGTCTCCTCTGCAAATTGTTTTTCTTTGCTGCCTCACCTAGAACCAAAACAGTAGAAAATATGCAGAGGGAGAGGTAATGTGGAACAGGTTTGTGATACAGCCTCTCCCGTCCACAAACCTCTCCTTTCATGTTTGTCATTGGACTAAGAACAGGTTCAGCAAAACATTGCGTGTGTTTTTTGTTTTGTTTTCTTTAAGTGTGCCTGCCTCCAATAGAGATTTTTGTGTTCCGCTTTCCTGTCCTGATGCAAAGCTATCCCAATTGTTGGCTGATTACTAGCTATTAATATTGCGGTACCATCTAGAAGCCATTGTCATGGACCAGGACCGCATTGGGCTAGATGCTCTACACAGCCAGAAAAAAGACCCATAGTGCTTGTAGTCAAAATAGCGATGTCTTGGTTCTTCACCAGTGTAGAATCAATGCTCCAATCTCCCTACCCTCTTTGTGGCATTTCAGATACCAATGATATTAAAGCTCAAGTGCAGTATCAGTTTGACTGTTATGGGGCTGGTAGTCTTGCCTGTCCTTCTCTACCGTGCTCCTAAATGTTTCTCCAAACTTGTGTAAATTGGTCCTTTGCTGGTCATGTAAACCAGGGTGAAAGTTTTTTTTAAGTCCCTGCTTTCTCTTGCGGGATTGACATAATTCGCTATAATCCAGAAATGGATCTTAAGAACAGAAGGGCAGGTTGCAAATTCAATATTTGTTGCAAACTGTGCAAGAGTCTTTTGGTATAACACCAATTCCTCTGATGGGAGTTGTATCCAATTTGCTCCAATTCCACTGATTTAAGGTTGCATCATACTATAAAAGGTATATTTCTGTTTTCAAAGAATGTCCTGTGGTCTCTAGACAATAGAATTCATGGTCACAATCCACATTTAGACACCCATGTTGAGAATAGTCACTGAGAGGATGACTCACTTTGCAGATAAGCATACTCATAGTTCTCCTTGCAGGGCAGGTAGAGGTATCCTTGTATAGATGATGAAACTGAGACAGACTGTCACTTGCCCAGGGCCAAACAGTGAGAATTAGAACTCAGGGGCTCCTGGCTCCCAACCCCATGGTCAATCTGGGAAGCAGATACCCATTGGTGGTGGTGACTATTTAAAGCCTAGGAGATGATGTACTAAGGGTAGATGTGTATGTCTTGAATGTTTGCATTCTGCTCTGAGAAGAGGGTGATCAGGGGGCTTAATTTTCAGGCAAAGCCATGAATTAACCAGAAACAAGTGAACTCTGGGGTGAGGGTGACTGAACGCCAGTTCTGGGAGGCCGGGGATGAATTACTGTCTATTTCTCTGCCATTGAGATATGATGCAATCATTAGCACTTCAGCAGCAGCCATTAAAAATCAAGCCCTGAACCTCATTGTCCCTCCATTTCCCCATTTGGAAAATGGGAAGGCTACGGAGTTCCTCCTTAGGTTCCACTGTTTGGAAAGCACTTGGAGGGTCTCGGATGAAAGGCACTGGAAGTGCACATGTACAGGACATGCATCTCTGTGTGACTCATGTTATTAACTCTAGGCATCCTGAGTTTAAGTGTTAAAAATGTCACGTTAGTCATCCTTCTCTGACCTGTGCCGAGCAGTGCAGGAAATGGAGAAGGAGCCCTGAGGGAGACACCCATGGGAGTATTTTTTTCCTCTGTATTATCTGTGCCCACAGGAACTCAGCTGTTAAAAGTTAACAAATCTCAGTAAATACTCACTAACTTCGCCTCCCATTAAACCACTTTTGGACTCCAGCCCCTGAGCCCAGTGTGCACATGGATGTAATTAACCCTCCCTCTGCTGCCTCTGAGGGCCAGTGAGAGCCACCTGCTCTCACACGTTTGTCCATTGGCAGTTCTCCCAGGCAGTGAGGAGGGAGGGGAGCAGGTGGAGGGCCACAGAGGCAAGGAATTAACTGACACTGGACTGCATTCAATGATGGGCTTGTTACCATAGTTACCATTGATTGTCACGAAGGAACATGTGGTGCCATTGTCTCTGCACTTCGATCTGTCATGTTTGTTATATACATTTTACACTCTAACTTCAAAACCATCCTTAACAGGGGCCTGTTTAGCCATGATAGCACCATGCCCTCCCTTCCTTAAACTGCTGCCCTTTGTATTAGGCTGTAAACTATTCAAGTCAGGCCCATATTTCTTTTGGGAAAGGCTGATCCCCACTGGGTTACTCCATGGAGCCACATTTCCAGAACTGCCGTGTGTGTGTGTGTGTGTGTCATGATTGGGCAAAGCAACAGGGCTACCCAGTAGCTCCTGTATTTCTGTTGTCTTTGCAGCAAAATCTACCTCAGGGTGAGAATACATCTTGCTTTCTGATGGTCATATGTCAGTACCTGATTAATCTACTGTTCGTCTTTCCACAGCGTGGAACTGGCTGCAGGCTGGTTTATTCCTTCTTGGCCTATCTCCAGGCTTGACATAACATCCTCAAAGAATGCTTAGGCCAGCCTCCTCTATGGAGAAGGCAGTGTGTCCTAGTGGACAGCACAACAGACTGAGATTTGAGACCTGGCTTCTATTCATCTCTCTGCCACTGACCTGCTTGGTGACCTTGGGCAAGTCACGTCCCCCCTCTATGCCTCAGTTTCCCCATTTTTAAAATGGAGCTAATGCTACTGACCTTTGTAAAGTGCTTTGAGATCTCCTGATGAAAAGCGCTTGATAAATAGTAATACCTAGCTTTTGTCTGTTATCAGAAAGCACTGGGTCTACGAAAGGATATTGATTTCATAGACTGTCTCAGAATAATCCTAATGCCAACTTCCTCCTTTGAAGTGCACTTTTCATTTTTGTTTTACTTCATTTGCCTTCCATTGCACAGGAATGTTGCACTAACCGGCTTGAGGCATGCATGGACACCTGGCCTAAAGGTTTAATTCTCTCTCTCCCGTTGTATGGTTAATTGGCTTAGGTCACACCTTGATTGGAGCAGATCTCTTTACCAAGTTCATGGGACAGTTCACATAAGCAAGCTGGTCAACTAATGCCAAGCCAAGAGGCACCATCTAACACTATTTAAATAGGGGCAAGTTTTCCAAAGTGTTTTGAGATCCTTTGCTGCAAGCTACTGTAGATGTAGAACATATTACTGGATTCATTCAGTACTACTGCAGCCTCCTAACTGAGGGGAAAAGAGTGTGGCTTCTTGCAATCTGATGGGGGAATAATAATCAGGCTATGGCACAAGGAGCTATGGAGAATTCAGGTGGATGTCCTGGCTACAGGCTCAACGGCTTAGGATGGGAGAAGAGTGAGGGAAGCTGTAATGAGTAAACGGCAGGGGGTGCATGAGATGTGCTGGGAAAAGAATGTGGAAGAGCTCTGATGCCTATAGGCATTAGAGGTAGGCTGCCTAAAAGGCTGAATTGTGCGACTGATAGATGGGGTGTTTGGAAAGAATTTTGTTGTGTGAAGAAGCAGGATTTGGTGGTTCCACTGAACAGGTTTTGGACTAAAAGAGCTATAGCCAGTGTGTATCTAGTGTCACACACTCTGCATCCACAGACGGCTTTGTTGGTTTTGTTTTTATACCTTGTCTTTTCAAGTGCAAGTTTAGAAAGGGAGGATCTGAGGCTGGCTGAATCCTGTTCTCTTGTCATAACCTGCAGTGCCGGCCAGTCTGTCAGACTCAAATCATTTTTTGAAAGGGGGAGGGATGCAAGGGCACACCCAACAGAAGCCCCATCTGCAGCCAATACCGACAAGCGAAGCGCCCAGCGCATGAGCCACAGGGCCTTAAAAAAACACTGCTTGAATGGATTCTGCTTCTTTTGGAGTTTGGAAAAGACTCTTCAGGGTTCAAGAGTTTGATCCAGCTTGCAATAAAGCTTGATTTCATTGCTGTGTAGGGTCAAGCTCCATTGAAGTCAGTAGAAGCCTTGCTTGGGGGTTAGATTGGGCCTGCAAAGTGCAGCTAGAGGTGGCGGGAAGTTCAGTCTTCCAAGTCTGCCTTTATCTTCAATTAATTGTACTGAGACATTGAACTTCACCAGAGGAACTACTGTCTTTGAAGACAGCTAGTTCAATTTCCAGGCTGAATCCATCCCTGGAGGTCTGTCTTGCAACCATGTAAAACTCTGCTGTGTCCTCAGTCCAGCATTTAATTAGCTTGAGAAAAATCAAAGCACTGCACTCAGTCACTTTCATGCTGCTCAGAGCACTGAATAAATCAATCCTTCAATCTCCTAGTCTTTGTCCCGTAGGGCTGCTGTTTCTGGACTTTCTAGTCATTAAAGGGGGGGGAAAGAAATGACTTGAGCATTTGGAGACTTTAAATTGCATAATGATGGCAGGACTGAGAAAAAGAATAGGTGTCCTGTTTTCTTACTGGCGCAGCAATTTTAATAGATTGGCTGTTTTTAGAGCTAGTTTGTAAGGGTTCCTGTTGGGCTGAATAAAAACAGCACCGCGGGGACAAAAAGGGAGGAGAAATGACAGGCACGGCAGGCAGATGCTGTGCTCCAGGGTTGGCATCTGTTTAACTTTGCAAAGCTGGCAGAAATGGGGACACAAGCACCTGGGTGATTTGGGAGCTTTTGAGAGTTTTAGCCCAAGTGTCATAGAAATTCAGCAGGATTCTAGCGCCTCAGTCACTCCAGTGCTTTTTGAAAAGTGTCCCCGTTGTAAACAGGTGTCCTGTAGATTAGACAACAGGTCTGATTGCATCAGCCTCTGCCGGGGTAACTCCATTGCCCTCGCTGGCGTTGCTTCTGATTTGCAATGTGGGGAGGAGGACCATGCCCTGGTGCTATAGTGGCTGGTCAGGTTCACTACTCCAATCACCTCATTTTTCCCCAACAACCGTTGGCCGGTTCTGCTTTGTCAGCTCTTTTTCCCAGCACCTGTGCTGCTGTCCCTGGGATGCACTGAACTCCTGAACCACCCCCTGCCCCTTTGGGGTGAAAGGACTAGAAGCGGTTACCTTACTCCTGGTGAGTAGCCCTTAATTCTATGAAGAGTCCTACTGAAGTCATTGAGACTGCTCATGGAGTAAGATGCTACTCAATGCGAGTCAAATTATCTGGTCACCAAAATGTCTGAGATTTCAACTTTTGGTTTAAAATCTAGGATGGGGAAGAAAGTCAGTCTTGAACGCTCATGGGGACAGGAATAAGATTTCCTGGCTAGCTCTGCTGTGTGTACGCAGAACACTAGGGGTATGTCTACACTACAAAATTAGGTCGAATTTATAGAAGCGGTTTTATAGAAATTGGTTTTATACAGTCGATTGTGTCCCCACATAAAATGCTCTAAGTGCATTAAGTCGGCGGACCGCGTCCACAGTACCAAGGCTAGCGTCGACTTCCGGAGCGTTGCACTGTGGGTAGCTTATCCCACAGTTCCCGCAGTCTCCACCGCCCATTGGAATTCTGGGTTGAGATCCCAATGCCTGATGCAAAAACAGTGTTGCGGGGGGTTCTGGGTACATGTCGTCAGGCCCCTCCCCCTCCGTCAGAGCAATGGCAGACAATCGATTCACGCCTTTTTACCTGGGTTACCTGTGCAGACAGCATACCACGGCAAGCATGGAGCCCGCTCAGCTCAGCTCAGCTCACCATCACCATATGTCATCTGGGTGCCGGCGGACGTGGTACTGCATTGCTATACAGCAGCAGCTCCTTGCCTTTTGGCAGTAGATGGTATATTACGACTGGTATCCATCGTCGTCTAATTCCTCAGTGAGTTCGATCAGAGGCATCTGGGCAGACACGTTTTGTCTCCTGGAGACTCAGTCCTGCCAGCAGTCCTATTGAACCGTCTTGACGATGATGGCTAGCAGTTGTACAGCATCTTCTGCCAAGCACCCAGAAGATGCCGATGGCTATCAGTCATGCTGCACCATCTGCTGCCAGCTTAAGATCTAAAAAATAGATGGACCAGATTTGTTCTGTATTCATTTGCTTCCCCCTCCCTCCATGAAATCAACGGCCTGCTAAACCCAGGGTTTTGAGTTCAATCTTTGGGGGGGGGGGCATTCTGTGTGACGGTTGTTTGTGTTTCTCCCTGATGCACAGCCACCTTTGTTGATTTTAATTCCCTGTACCTGTAAGCCATGTTGTCACTCGCCCCTCCCTCCCTCCGTCAGACAATAGTTTTGCGCCTTTTTTTCAGCCCAGACGCCATAGCACTGGGATCATGGAGCCCGCTCAGATCACGGCAGCAATTATGAGCACTATGAACACCACGCGCATTGTCCTGGAATATATGCAGAGCCAGAACATGCCAAAGCAAAACCAGGCAAGGAGGCGATTGCAGCGCGGCGACGAGAGTGATGTTACTGGGGCAGGTTCATGCCATGGAATGCTGATTCTAGGCCCGGGAAAGAAGCACAGACTGGTGGGACCGTATCGTGTTGCAGATGTGGGACGATTCCCAGTGCTGCGAAACTTTTGCATGCGTAAAGGCACTTTCATGGAACTTTGACTCGTTTTCCCCTGCCCTGAAGCGCCAGAATACCAGGATGAGAGCAGCCCTCACAGTTGAGAAGCGAGTGGTGATAGCTGTGTGGAAGCTTGCAACGCCAGACAGCTACCGGTCAGTTGGGAATCAATTTGGAGTGGGCAAATCTACTGTGGGGGCTGCTGTGATCCAAGCAGCCAACACAATCAAAGACCTGCTGATATCAAGGGTAGTGACTCTGGGAATCCCATTGCAGCAAAGCCATCCACTATGACCTGCACGTTTCCCAAACTGTGGTGGGGCAATAGGGATATGGGTTCCGTCTATCTTGTCACCGCAGCACCAAGCTACCGAGTACATAAACCGCAAGGGGTACTTTTCAATGCTGCTGCAAGCCCTGGTGGATCACAAGGGACGTTTCACTAACATCAACGTGGGATGGCCGGGAAAGGTACATGATGCTCACGTTTTCAGGAACTCTGGTCTGTTTCAAAAGCTGGAGGAAGGGACTTTCTTCCCGGACCAGAAAATAACCGTTGGGGATGTTGAAATGCCTATCGTTATCCTTGGGGACCCAGCCTACCCCTTAATGCCATGGCTCATGAAGCCGTACACAGGCAGCCTGGACAGTAGTCAGGACCTGTTCAATTATAGGCTGAGCAAGTGCCGAATGGTGGTGGAATGTGCATTTGGATGTTTAAAAGTGCTGGCGGAGTTCACTGACTCGGATAGACCTCAGCGAAGCCAATATTCCAATTGTTGTTGCTGCTTGCTGTGCGCTTCACAATATCTGAGAGTAAGGGGGAGACATTTATGGTGGGGTGGGAGGTTGAGGCAAATCGCCTGACTGCTGATTACACACAGCCAGACACCAGGGCGGTTAGAAGAGTAGAGCAGGGCCCGGTGCGCATCAGAGAAGCTTTGAAAACTAGTTTTGTGACTGGCCAGCCTACGGTATGAAACTTCTGTTTGTTTCTCATTGATGAACCCTCTGCCCCCACCCTCCCCGGTTCACTCTACTTCCCTGTAAACTAACCACCCTCCCCTCCCCCCTTCGAGCAATGTAAAAGGAGGGGCTGCAGTTTCCAGGTTAACATGCAGCACAAACCCAACTACCCCCCACCCCACCCCACCCCCACACACAATTCTCTGGGATGATCACTTCACCCCACCCCCCTACCACGTGGCTAACAGCGGGGAACATTTTTGTTCAGCCGAGCAGGAACAGGCACCTCTGAATGTCCCATTAATAAAATCACCCCATTTCAGCCAGGTGACCGTGAATATCACTCTCCTGAGGATAACAAAGAGAGATAAGGAATGGATGTTGTCTGCATGCCAGCAAACACCGGGACTATACGCTCCCATGCTTTGTTATGCAATGATTCCAGACTACGTGCTACTGGCTTGGCGTGGTAAAGTGTCCTACCGTGGCGGACAGGATAAGGCAGCCCTCCCCAGAAACCTTTTGCAAAGGCTTTGGGAGTACATGAAGGAGAGCTTTCTGGAGATGTCCCTGGAGGATTTCCACTCCATCCCCATACATGTTAAGACTTTTCCAGTAGCTGTACTGGCCGCGATTGCCAGGGCCAATTAATCATTAATCATTAAACACGCTTGCTTTTAAATCATGTGTAATATTTACAAAGGTACACTCACCAGAGGTCCCTTGTGTGCCCTCAGGGTCTGGGAGCACGCCTTGGGTGAGTTCAGGGGTTACTGGTTCCAGGTCCAGGGTGATAAACATATCCTGGCTGTTGGGGAAACCGGTTTCTTGCTGTGAGCTATCTTCATTGTCTTCATCATCCTCTTCCTCGTACCCCGAACCAACTTCCCTGTTGCGTGATTCTCCATTGATGGAGTCAAAGCACACGGTTGGGGTACTGGTGGTTGCATCCCCTAGCATGGCAGGCAACTCTGCGTAGAAGCAGCATGTTTGCGGCTCTGCCCTGGACCTTCCGTTTGCCTCTCTGGCTTTGTGGTAGGCTTGCCTTAGCTCCTTAATTTTTACGCGGCACTGCTGTGCGTCCCTGTTATGGCCTCTGTCCTTCATGGCCTTTGAGACTTTTTCTAATACTTTGCCATTTCATTTACTGCTACGGAGTTCAGCTAGCACTGATTCATCTCCCCATATGGTGAGCAGATCCCATACCTCCCGTTCTGTCCATGCTGGAGCTCTTTTTGCGATCCTGGGACTCCATCATGGTTACCTGTGCTGAGGAGCTCTGCGTGGTCACCTGTGCTCTCCACGCTGGGCAAACAGGAAATGAAATTCAAAAGTTCGCGGGGCTTTTCCTGTCTACTGGGTCAGTGCATCTGAGTTGAGAGTGCTGTCCAGAGCGGTCACAATGAAGCACTGGGGGATAGCTCCCGGAGGCCAATAACGTTAAATTCCGTCCCCACTACCCCAAATCTGACCCGCAAAGGCCAATTTTAGCGCTAATCCCCTCGTTGGAGGTGGAGTAAAGAAACCGGTTTAAAGGGCCCTTTAAATCGGGGGGGAAAAGGGCTTCGTCGTGTGGACGTGTCCAGGCTTAATTCGATTTAACGCTGCTAAATTCGACCTAAACTCTTAGTGTAGACCAGGCCTAGATGTATTAACTATTGCTATTCTCTGGCCTTGGCCACTGTCAGAAGACAGGATACTGGGCTAGATCAATGGACCTTTGGTCTGACCCAGTATGGCCATTCTTATGTTCTAATGGAGATTGCTGGGTGTAGCTTATGTCACTAACTGTGTAAAGCACTTAAAGATTCATTACCCTTGAAGGCCCAATAAAAATGCAAGTAGTATAGCTCCATCATTAAGAAAACCTCTGCAGGCACTTCCCGGTTGAGGGCACCAGTACCAATTCCAGCAAATTCAGAGAGCCAATACGTTCCCTGATAACTCTGAGGTATCAACGTGGTCTGGAAGAGCCAGTGCAGTGCTTATTTTAGGAATGTTTCAGCAGATCTGAATACCAAGCAACTTGCAATATAACCAGCAAACTAACCCTCCATAGAAGTGAGCTGTTCCCCGCTCTAGTCCGGGATTGGTTTTGTGTCTGTGATGGTGTGAGACTCTCCACTGCGGCACCCCCTGCTGGATATCCCAGGGATCAGCTCTGCTAGCCAGTGTGCTCTGTTCTGGTGGTATCTTGCCACGGTAACTTCTGCTCCAGGGACCCATGTCATTCCCAGGACTTCAGTGTCCTCTTCATGACACAGCCCTCCTCTGTACTTCCCCCCCCCTTCCAGGGGAGTTTCACATTTCCTTAGTCCAGCTACTTCCTCAGTAGTAAAGGGGGAGGGGGGAGGAGACCCAGGCCTGCTCATTACTCCGGGTCCCGGCCCAGTGACCCTGTAGATGGCCACTGCTTGCAGCGCCCCCTGACCCTGTAGATGGCCACTGCTTGTAGCGCCCCCTCTGACTCCTCAGTAGCTTTCCCTGGGCCACTTCCCCACGGCCCCAGCACCCTCTTTGCCCTTGCCTCAGGGCCTCAGCCTGCAGATCTCTGCAGCCCACCAGGAGCTGCCTTTAGCTCCCCAGGTCTCTGCCAGCAGCACTGCTCTGTCCAGGGTGTTTGTCTTCAGCCTGCAAGGCAGCCAGTGACTGAAGCTGCTCTGTTCTGCAGCCCTTCTTATATGGGTCAGCCCAGCACTGATTGGCTGCTTCTCCCAGCCCCTCTCTGATTGACAGCCTCCTCAGGGGCTCTCTTAACCCCTTAGAGCCCAGTGTGGGGCAGGCACCCCATCACACTGCTACCGAGAGATGGCAGGACTTTGCATGTTTGGGCAGGATATGCTGGTACCAATTGGCTGAGTCTATCTCCACCAGTGCCCTCCCTGCTATACTTATTAAAGGTTCACCCACTTCCCAGTTGATTGCCATTTTCTGATGCCAAACCTCCTTGCAGGGTTGGGCCCTGGGCCCTCTGCGCCTGAACCGATTCTGCTGCCTGATGTCAAACATCCCCAACAGTGCTATCACGCTGTCTATAGGAGGGGAAAAGATGCTGCAGGAAAGCGTTGGCTGGAAGGCACTTGGAGCTCAGTGTCTGCCTGCTGTCTTGTGCCCACGCCCAGCAGTGGAGCTGGTGTGTTTACAAGGCCTGTTTGCAACACTTGTGCGGAGTTACGGTAAGTCAGGGCCTGTTGAACCGGTGCAGCCTACAACGGTTTCTGCCCACTGCACAGGAAGTTACAGGTACTACAGCTATACCAGTTCAGCCAGTTGTCCTAACCCCACCCACAGCCTTGGAAATAATCTCCCCCTCCCTGAACTGGGCTTCAGCCCTTCCGGAATGCACTGGTACACCTGCAGCTGGAAGGCATCCTGGGGGTGTGGCTCTGTCATGGTGGAGGTGTAACCATAAAAACAGGGCCAGGAGAACCCAGGCCCTCAGCCCTTATGTGCAATCAAGGCACTCAGCTATTATGTACAGCAGCTTCCCTTGATTGATTTTAGACACCCCCTGTGCACTTCGGTGGCAAGGGCAGGGCCGGCTCCAGGCACCAGCCGGGGCGGCAGCTTGTAGGAGGCAGCATTCCGCCCAATCCTAGGGCCGCACGGCTGCTTTTTTTGGGGGGGAGGGGGGTGTTCTGCTCCGGCCGCCCTGTAGGGGACAGTGGCGCGGAGGACAGGAGCGCCCTGCAGCAAGCCTGGCAGGGCAGCCCACGTCCTTCCCTCCCAGCCGACCAGAGTGGTGCGGAGCCCTCCCAGCATGGGGCACAGTGGGAGGGGCCGCGTGGCAGTGCCCCGCTGAAGCCCTGGCCGCCCCCCTTCTCCCCCCCCCCTTTCCCCCCCCTCCCCCCACTAGCCGGGGCACATCTGCAGCGCAGGGAGTCCCCCTGCACCCTGGCTCTGGCCATGCAGGAGTAGTGTGGGGTTTTTTTTGTGTTTTTTTTTTGCTTGGGGAGGCCAGAAAGCCAGAGTCAGCCCTGGGCAAGGGGGTAATTCTCCTGTGATCTCCAAGATCTGCTTGGCTCATAAGCCAAAAAACAAGCTTGTGTTTCCTTCCTAAATAAGGACCTTGTCACCTTCTGTTTGCATGGCATCTACCAGAATAGGATCCCAATGTGGACTGGACTTCTAGGCCTTACAAGAGCATAAAAATGTGCATTAACAATTCCTTGTCCCTGTCTGGTCTATGGCAGTATTACAAAACCACCGCAGCTGCCCAGAAAGGCCTACAACTTCATCAGCACTGGTTGATACAGGTCAGGACCTGAGGTGCTTTGGCACAGTGATATAAGGTGCTGATCAGTAATCACGCTGCGCCCTAGGTGCTTGAATGAGATCCTCTGTATTCTGTCATGAGGTTCCAGCTGCCTCCATCTACCAGGACAGGGACTGCTGCAACCTCCCTCCCCCAGACTTCCTGTGGGAGAAGCTAAACCAATTAAAAAGACCGTTCCCAATACTGCAGACCTGGATCTTCCCTCTGCTCTCAGTCCTTTGCTTCCATAACCACTAAATATACCTGCAATTTTACCAAAGTCAAAACTAGATTTCACAGAACAGGGAAACTGCTGCATCAGCCACAGGTGAGAAGGCCAAAGACTAAAGATCTCTCATGAAAAGAACTGCTGCCACCTTTCTCCTCCAGGTCTCCTACCGCTCCCTGCAGCAGATGAGGGATACTAGCCAAAGGAAAGAAATATTTATCTAGCCCTGAAGAGAAGGGTAAGTACGGCAGAAGGGGGCATAATTAAGAGGAAAATAGTGGTGGGTAGATTGGGGAGGGGGGGTCTTGCTTTATCCCTGGTTCCATCACCGATTCACTGTGGGGAACTCATCAAATCCTCAAAGATAGATATAGATGATATGGAAATCAATAGGAGTTAGGGCCCTACATACCTTTTGAGGAGCTGGGTCTAAGGGCCTGGTTCTACCAACCTTTGCTCTGACTGAGCCATACCGTCCTTTGCGAGTAGTTGGAGTCTCTATGGGGTTCAGTGGGAATTCAGTATTAGCAAGAGACAGACTGACCCATACCAGAGGTGGGCAGAGGGCAAAGCAGGAACCTCCCTCTTTTCAGGTGTGCGCCACTCAAGGCCAAGGAACAATTTCAGGCCCGTCCTTTCATGTGCTCCCAGTGGTGTAAATCACCCACAGGGCGTGAGGAAGAGGAGGCATGGCCCTCTTCCCCATGCACTGGCTTGCTGTGCCAGGGAGCAAGTTGCTCCGACGCAGGCCTGGGCACAGACAGTACCGTGTACCCTTTAACCTCTCGGCACTTCACTTTTCACAGCTGAGACTGAGGGTAATACAAACCTCCCGGGGACGACGTGAGGCTGAATGGAGGCTAAGTGCTTAGCAATCCTTCACTACAGACGGCAAAATAATACCCTAGTGAGAAGTTCTTTGTAACCATGTGTATTGCGGTGGCTTCCAGAGGCCCCAATCACCTTTTTTCGTCTTTAACTCTTTCCAAACGCCTGTGTAGTGGCTGTTCATACAGAATCCAGCCCCAGGATTTGTACATAAGGATGGCCATACTGCGTCAGACCAATGGTCCATCTAGCCCCATGTCCTGTCGTCCGACAGTGGCCAGTGCCAGGTGCTTCAGAGGGACTGAACAGAACAGGCAATCATCAAGTGATCAATCCCCTGTGGCCCATTCCTGCTTCTGGCAAACAGAGGCTAGGGACACCATCCCTGCCCATCCTGGCTAATAGCCATTGATCCTCCATGAACTTATCTAGTTCTTTTTTGAACCTGTTATGTTCTTGGCCTTCACAACATCCTCTGGCAAAGAGTTCCACAGGTTGACTGTGCACTGTGTGAAGAAATACTTCCTTTTGTTTGTCTTAAACCTGCTGTATTAATACTCAGCACTCACTGGGGCTCACAAAGGGAAGGGCTTCCTCTTTCAAGCAGTACAAGCGGAAGTCTTGTTTGTTAACCAAAACATTACATCAATATCTTTACCAGTTGCCCCCTAGCTCAAAGGCAGCACCACTCTCTGGCTAACCCTTCAGCACATGGCCAGGTCCCTATTCTTGCCGCTGAAAACGACTCCAGGAACTGCACACTAGAGCATGGTTTGCTGTTCTCTCCGATCAGTGCCACACCCTAACCTAGCTGGCAAAGAGCGCTCGGCTGAGATGCTTGTAATTCTTTGCACCAATTCTGAGATTAGCCCTGTTTCTCTTTCTCCCCACACGCAGTGCATGGGACAGGCGCTTCCCGCCGCTGGAGCGGAAAGGTGTTTATAGGGCCATTCTCTTGTCAAGAGGCTTACTTTAAAAGAGGGCTCAATCCAAGATTGGATCCAGCTGGGAAGAAAAAGTGCAGGGGCGTTTTGTTGAGTGTGTTGTGGAGAGACACAGAAACATTTTAGTAACTTAAAGGCCAGCAGATCAGGAATTTCTACCTCTGCACTCCCAACTGTCATGTGACTGACTGATTAGAGGTGAAAATATTCTGGGAGGGGAGCAGCCCAGGAAAGCATGTCCAGCTACCTGACTATTATTTTTGTATTTCTGCCCCCTCTGTGCCTGTACAACTTTCAAAAAGTATTTTTGGTAGTACATATTTTCCCTCATTCCTCCTAGTTTTACCCCTTGAATAGCAAGGGGCCTGAGTCTCCACTGACTTGTATAAATTTTAACCCAAGATACCTGTGGAAAGTGGGTGCAAAATGGAATCACATGGGACCGAGCATGCTTTGCACCCTCTTTGAGCAATTGACAGCACAAGGTCCAAGATGGGAGAATCAGGCCCTAAATGCCTTAAAAATCTCCCCTTTGGGTGGATTTTTAGATTTCCTTCCATTTTTAAGACACACAATTTAGACTGTAAGCTTCTCAGATCAGGGATTGGCTCTTACTAGATGTTTGTGCAGCACCTGGCCCAATAATATCTTATCATCCACAGGTCTCAAAGCACTTTACAAAGGAGGTCAGTATCATTAGCCCCATTTTACAGATGGGGAAACTGAGGCACAGAGAGGTGACATGACTTGTCCAAGGTCACCCAGCAGCCAAGTGGCAGAAATGGGACTAGAACGCAGCTCTCCCAAGTCCCAGTCCAGGGCTCTATTCACTAGGCATCACTACCTCTAAAAGGGATTTTTATCTGCAGGGGGACCCCTAGGTGCCATTGTAATACAAATTATAAAAAGCTGGGGCCTTCTGTACCCCTGTGCAGAGTCTTTTGGGGAGTACAGAGCCTCCACAGTATACTCTGTTGCTCAAGGAAGGATGTTATGTTACCAAGGCCAATTTACCCTAGCTCTGTCTAAGAACCAGGGGGGAAATCCTGGCCCTGTTGAAGTCAATGGCAAAAGTCTCATTGACTTCAGTGGGATCAGAATTGCATCCTATGCTCCTCCTAAACCAATCTATAACCTTCTTTGACCTAGCAGTGAACATCATTTAAAAAAAAAAACAACTTTTGGAACCATTGTAATCCCACATCCACACCTGCTGCCCCATCCATTTTATTAACTGGCTTAGCAGGAGCCAGGTTTTAAATTGTATTACACGTGGCTACCGTGCCTGTCTGTTTTACTTATGGTGCTTCAGAAACACTGACTCCAGCTTCTCAACACTCCTCAGAGTTGGGGTTGCCACCCGTTCTGGTTTTAAGGGGTGCTATTTACCTGGTGCTGTGTGCCCCATGATCGTTATTAAGAAGCAGCTGATCAGAGGAGAGTATGTTTTCCAGCAATGAAGTAAAGGATCAGATGCTGTGATAGAAACGTATGATTTTGTAGCGTACATAACACATTGTGGGTGACGGTCCTTTAAAAGGGAGGCTTGGTCTATATATTCCCCTCTGGTCTTGCCTTGATAAGTAGTATGGCTGCTGTACCTAGGGTGACCAGATGTCCCGATTTTATAGGGACAGTCCCGATTTTGGGGTCTTTTTCTTATATAGGCTCCTATTACCCCCCAACCCCGTCCTGATTTTTCACACTTGCTGTCCGGTCACCCTAGCTGTACCTGTGAGAGAAAGCAGGAGCATTACCTCCATTTTGAGAGGCTGGATTGCTTGTCTAAGTTCACCTAGTGAGTCTGGTAGAGCTGGGAACACAACTCAGAACCTCCTGCTTCCTTTTCCTTATGTAATTGAACTACGTGATTGAAAGGTCCAAAGGCACCGGTATTGCTACCTAACTGGGAAGTTGCTTTCCCTTTCCTCCTTTCAATAGATGATGTTACTAATTGGTAGGGAAGATAATTACAAGCTTAGAACTGACATTTAATCAACTGTACCGGAGTGGCTGGATTCATCCTGTTTTAAGCTAATGATGAGGCAGGATTCTTCCCCTCTACCGAAGAGAAACCCGTGTCTGACCGTGCCAGACAGCGTGTGTAGAAGAACATTCCTCTGAAAAGCAGGGCGGGGTCGCCAGCTCTCCCTCCAGGGCTCTGCTCTTTCCACAAACTGGTTTTTCTAGTCATTTTTAAAACCAGGCTCCATCCCTGCTTCTGGATCACTGGTTGCTTGGGGAGGAGCCACCCAGAAACTGCTCTTTTAACCTGCATCAGCCCTTCCCAGCTGGAGCCTGTCATTCCATCTCAGCAGACTAGAGCAGAGAGGCTGTGCCCTGAAAAGCTTTGTGGACGCCAGGAAGGGAACTAAATTCCTGCCAAGATGTTCAAGGGAGTGGGCAAGGGCTCCCCAAGCAAACCGCCTCCAATCAAGCAAACCAAGTAAGTGTGACTCCTGGATCCTCTCCGAGCTCTGATGGGGTTAGAGCACGGATGGGAGAAAAGGTATCCAGGGAAGAGGTGGTCTCTGAATAAACGAGGATGTGCAGAATAGCGCAGAGGGAAGATCTTCCTGCTGAGACCTGAACAACCAAGGTTCTCTTTGGGAATTGCCCAGAGACAACCAAAATCTCCTCTCCCTGGCACTCCACCCCAGAGGTAGCTGCGTGGTTCCTGTCTGAATACCATCTAGTTTGTAAAGCTCTAGATACGAGATATTGCAGTGATTAGTCACCTGGACTGGGGAGGCATGACCTTAATTCAGGTAAGCGGATGGAAGGCTGTAGTGCAAGAGGCAGCATCTGGACATGGTTGTTGCCTGTTTCCAAGAGATGTTCTCAGGCAGACGAACTTCAGCTTATCAAGGTTTAGCTGGACTGTTAATAGCTCAGTGTAGCATTTTCAGTGTCTCCAGACTGTATATCCCAATCGGTAGGTGGCGGGTGCTGGGGTGATGCTGCCTTACGTTCTGAGATGGACCTAGAAGAGAACGTTAAAACCTTCAGGAAAGGAACCCAAACCAAAGGGTCCAGCTGGCACTAAGCTCAGAGTTCCCCTGCTCTTGGTGGAATGAAACAGGAGGTGGATGGGCTGGGCTGTAAATTCATCCTGGCTACAGGCATGTAATAGGGTGGCAGAGGTTGCTTCTTGGCGGACCACACATGGATTAGGTCCTGGGGGCTGTAAGAGGCTGTTTCACTCTGAAGAGTGGTGTTGTGGTACTCATCTATCAGTGTGATGTGAGAGTTGAGACATAGAGGCAAAGAAACGTCCCTCCGGGGTCTTTAAGCTGGAAGTCAGAGGGCTCTTGATAGGGACAGGCTTCCCTGGGCATCCTTGATATGGAGGCCTTGTAAAGAGAGCAGTTTCTCCTACTCATACGGCAGACCCCACCTCAGGGTTATTTGCCACTCTCCTCCCTCTCTGTCATGTTTTCTCAGAATCCTATTCCAGATGCTGGGATTCGTTTTAAACACCGCTCCCAGCCTGGCCGTAGGGGAGGAAGCACAAAGCACAAAGTTTGCCCAAGAAGGGGCCTGACCAGAAAAACTGATCTGCAGAGTGGGGGCGCTGAGAGCCAAGGTTAGCAGGTTGTCCCATCTGCATGCCCATAACTACAGTGTTTAAAGCAGCTGTTAAATTTGGTTATACCCTGATTCAGCTGGCCAGTGTGTATGGGCCCCAAATCTCCTATAACCAGGTTAAAGAAACAGGCACTTAACTAAATCCTACATTTGCAAATGTGCTGTCTCACATTAGCCCCCTGCTCCATCGCTCGGCACCAACCGCAACCGCTCAAGGGCTTGTCTACACTGGCACTTTACAGTGCTGCAACTTTCTTGCTTGGGGGTGTGAAAAAAACACCCCCCTGAGCGAGACAGTTGCAGCGCTGTAAAGTGCCAGTGCACCAGCACTCAGAGCTGTGCCCCTCGTGGAGGTGGGGTTTTTTGAGCGCTGAGAGAGCTCTCTCCCAGCACTCTGCCGTGACTACACAAGCCGTGTTAAAGCGCTGCCGCAGCAGGGCTTTAACGTTGCCAGTGTAGACTGGCCCTGAGTCTCTGAGGGGCCAAGCGCCCACAGCTAATAGTGAAGACAATGGAGGCTGCAGACTCTCAGCCCCTCTGTAGCTCAGGTTCCTTTGGGGCTTAGCTCTGCAGTGAGATCCCTACCCAGAGGCCCCCAGCTTGAGTATTGTAGCCTAAATTTCTACGGTCTTTTTTTCTCAACCTGTTTATGAAGCAATTTGGCCTTGGCTTTGTCCCATGTTGGCCAGACCAGGCTCTAGTGAAACCTCTGAAATGTGATTTAAACAATACCTGTCAGCTGGGCACTTCTGCTGTTAAAGCTTTTCCAGACCTATTTTAAGTCTCATTTTGAGATTGCTCCTATATTCCCCGGTAAGAAACTCTGGGCCACACGGTGCCCAGCTGCAACTCTGCTGAGGTAACGAGTCACGCCAAGGACTCTGCCCTGCCTCCTGTGCTGAGTGGGGTGGCGGGGCATGCAGCCATTCTCAGGACGGTCTCTCTCCTCCTCAGAATATCAAGCCAGGCAGCTCAGGGGTTTATTTAGGGGCACCAGCCTATTGATACATAATAATGCCTGGCACCTCCAAAGTGTTTTACAAACGTTAACTAATCCAGCCTCAGCCTGTGGCGTTGGTCAGTATCGTCCCTCTGTCTGAGATGAAGAAACAAAGGGAGAGAGGTCAAATTGCTTGTCCTATGTCCCGGTGAGAGTTAAGTGGCTCCTGGTTCCCAACCCTGTGCTTAGCCCACTCAGAGCATCCAGGGGAGGCCTGGTGCTGTATATGCGACCAACCACATTCAAACACAGAAGGAGGTAGAATTGAATCTGGTCTGGTAGAGCTTGCTGCCATGGGTGCGGGGAATTGGTAGGTTTTTCAGGTATCTACCAACGTGTCCTGGGTGTTAACAGACTTGATTTCCTGGGTATCCTGTTCCTCTGCCTCTCTGGAGTAGCCACATTTGAACAAGAAGAATGGTATGGTACTAAGGCAGAACCTATGGAGGGTTTGCAGGATTGGGCTATCAATTGTAGCAGGATGCAGCAGGCAGAGGCCTATGCAGTGTGCAGGAGAATTAGATGGATGAGAGGCTCCTATTCATACCAAGATGCTAAGCACTGAGCAGGCTTGGGAGCTCTCCAGCGTCCATCCCTTCCTTTGATCCTGATTCAGAATGAAGCAGATTAGCAGAAGCTTTCACTTGGGACTACAAGAAAAATGGCCCAGTGTTAGGGGGAATTAATAGGAGAATTTGGGGGAGGGAAATAGGAATGGTGCTTGTAGCCCTATTAAAGTGCAGCAGGGCAGATTAAAGGAAGAGCGGGGAAATGATCATGTTTGTGCTAGAAAGAAAAAGACACTATCCCATCGGGACAATTGGCCTCCTTAGCCGAAGGGATGTGTCCTAGGGCATAAACCAAAGAATAATTAGAATAGTGCTTGATCCTTTGAAAGCATTAATCCTTGCCATCCCATGTGAGGGGGGAATATTAGTATCCCCTCTCACTGATGAGGAAATAAACCTCTGCCAACAGGAACACTGGTGCATCCCTATTGCAATCAACATGGTTGCACCTGAGTAAATTAAGTTAGACTCCAACCACATGAGATTAAATGACTTGTCCAGGACTACACTCTTAGGTTCCTGCCTCCTAATATCCTGCTCCATTCGTTAGTCCAAGTCATGTCTCTCCAGGCTCAAACAGTCCATGCCTTAGCTCTTCAACATGAGGACCCTCGCTTCCAGACTTCCCTCCACGTGGACCATAAATGCTAGGCTCTATATGGGGGGGGCAAGACTGCCCCCAGGATAGTCAATCCTCCAGGCTTCATCTGTAGTCAGAAGATATTGACAAAATGGAAGCAGGGGAGAAGAGAGCACCCGGAACTGTCAGAGGGGCTGGAGGGACTGACTTCTGGGGAAAGGCTGAGTTATGCAGCGAATCAGTCAGCCAGGAGTGTGTAGCAATATAACGTCCTGGGATCTGAAAGGGGTAATCACCACGGATGGAGCGGAATTGGCATTGCCTTTCTGTAAGATGTAATAGTTTAGTAGAACGGTCTGTCAAGGGAAGGGCTGCATAGCAGGGGATTATCTGCCCTGATGTCAGGCCTATCCACTGCTTCAATGTCCCTTTCTTGGGGTCCCCGATCACAGCCCATATCCTACAAGTACTGGGTTTTGTGCTGTTAAAATAACAGATCAGTGTCTACCCAGACTCTATAGTTCATGCAGCCCCTTATTGGGCTCAATAGTTCCTTTCCAAAAGCCAGGTCCTGCTGCCTGGTGTTGCCTAAAGCCTCTTCCCCTTAAGACATCTGTCTGCCCCTGCTCCTCAGGGCAAGTGACTCCAGCCAGCCCTTTCTCTCTGGCTGTGGTGGAGAGCCCCCTTCCCAGGTCCTCTCTCACTCCAAATCCCCTGCTGTAGTCTTCCTATTCCCTGCAAATTTGTGTTCCTATGATTGAGCAGGAGGTCTCTCTCATGAGATGCAGCACCTCTTCTCTGAAGATCAGGTGATCTCCCATCTACCACCTGATTCCGGGCCTCAAATGCCATCAACTGCAGAAGCAGTCTAGAGCTGGCACAGGCGAGGCTGAGCCCCAAGGCCCTTGGCTTTGGGACATTAAACTGAAGACTGTACAAAGTCCTTTCACGTACACTGTAGGGAATAGTTCTGCTATATGGGGGCGGGGGGGCAGTTGGACTAGATGAATGGCTGGGTCTCTAATTTCCATTATTCTGGCTTGGTGGTCCCCCTAAGGAAGGATGGCTTTTGGATTTCTCCTCTCCTGTTTTCCTGAATGCACACAAGGAAATAATACTCCATGACCCCGAGAATAAAATGTCCCAGTGATTTGGCCAGCCCTCACAGTCCATGAGCAAATTATAGCTTCTAATGAAAGGTAAACTTCAAATCTGGATGGGAACTTCTCTCTAGTTTGGGATAGTGGGGTGGCATTCAGGCATATGGTGTTGGTTTGGCCCATTGTATCGAGACAGGGGTCAGTACAAATTCTGGATCCAAATCCAGACTCTCCCAAACCTCAAGGCTGTTCAGCTGTGGGAGCTTAGTCCAGGCCCATCTTGAGGGCTATTATTCAGGACAGTGGTGACTTTCCCCTGCCCATATCAGCTGGCTCAGAAATGCAAAAGCGGAACTTGGAACAAGTGAATTCATTCACTGCGCTGTCTCGGCATGAAGCAAGGCAGTGAGTCATGGTCCCCTCCCTGAGCAGAGAGCCAGGGCAGGAATCCTGGGTGGTGCTCAAGTGTTTGCTCTCAGAGCTCCTCCTCATTCCAGAGAAGGGGAGCTGCCAGGGGTGTCAGTGAAGAGTGAGGATCTCGTGTAATGGACTAAAAAATGAAAAAACAGCCTGGCAGGTACATGCACTGACTAAGCAGGAAACAGGGACAGGCTCCTGGCTGGTTGCTCCTTTAAAGTCCCCCTCAACCCTTACTGTCTAGCCAGGTGCACAGGACAGGCCCACGGCTGCACCTTCCACAATTTATCCCAGGGTTCTGCAATTTATCCTGCGAATCTCACTACCACAGACACGCTGTGCATGTATTCTCTGTGTACGTGTGTATCACATGGTGGTGAGATCCGCGTGACAAAGTGCACTTCCCACCTGGGAAGCAGGGCTGATCTACACAGAGAATAACACCACTTTACAGCTTTCCAAGAGCTTTGCACACACAGTCTTCACAATCCCCTGGTAGGCCAGCTCAGGCTGATTTTCCCCCTTTTACAGAAGGGGAAACTGAGGCTGTGAGGTGCCATGACTCTTGCCCAAAACCACTGAGGGAATCAGCAGCTGCTGATTCTCAGGACGATGCTGAAAACCGTGGACTATGCCACACTCTTGAGAAATAAAAAGAAGGGGTGAAGCAAACAGATTGAGTGAGAAATGAGAAAGTTGGTGTGAATTGAGCATGAGCTAGAAAGGCATCTTGGAGTGGCCACATAGCTGTAGCTCTGTGGAGCACTTAAATGAAAGTGTGGGGCCCCTCCCAGGCAGCGTTCTTGTTCTAATCCTGTATTCATTGATTTATAGTTTAAGTAATGACAGGCGTGTCTGAGCATATGAATGAGTGTGTGCCTCTGGCTGATTGTGTGAGTGCGTATCTGTCGCTGTATGTGTGTAGGTGTCTAATGCATGTTATTGCATGTGCTTCTCAGACAGATCCACATCTCTGACTGCAGCAATGTATGTTCCTGTGTATTGGCGTGGGTGCACGTCTGAATGAATCTAGTTACCTGGAAGTATGTTTCTATTATGTTTTTGTGTCACCTTTGGGCCGAATGCAGCTCTGGTGTAAGCAGGTACAACTCCCACAAAAGAATCATAGAATATCAGGGTTGAAAGGGACCTCAGGAGGTCATCTAGTCCAACCTCCTGCTCAAAGCAGGACCAATCCCCAACTAAATCATCCCAGCCAGGGCTTTGTCAAGCCTGACCTTAAAAATCTCTAAAGAAGGAGATTCCACCACCTCCCTAGGTAACCCATTCCAGTGCTTCACCACCCTCCTAGTGAAAAAGTTTTTCCTAATATCCAACCTAAACCTCCCCCACTGCAACTTGAGACCATTACTCCTTGTTCTGTCATCTGCCACCACTGAGAACAGCCGAGCTCCATCCTCTTTGGAACCCCCTTTCAATTAGTTGAAAGCAGCTATCAAAGCCCCTCAATCATTTTTGTTGTCCTCCGCTGGCCTCTTTCCAATTTTTCCACATCCTTCTTGTAGTGTGGAGCCCAAAACTAGAGACAATACTCTAGATGAGGCCTCACCAATGTCGAATAGAGAGTGAATGATCACGTCCCTCGATCTGCTGACAATGCCCCTACTTATACCGCCCAAAATGCCGTTAGCTTTCTTGGCAACAAGGGCCCATTGTTGACTCATAGCCAGGGCCGGCTCCAGGCACCAGCTGAGCAAGCTGGTGCTTGGGGTGGCAGATTGTTGGAGGCGGCATTCTGCCCAATCCTAGGGCGGCACGGCCACTTTTTTTTGTTTGTTTTGGGGTTTTTTTGTTCTTGTTCCGCTCCGGCTGCCCTGTAGGGGGCGGCGGTGTGGAGAACCAGAGCGCCCTGCAGGGCACTCCTCTTCCTTCCCTCCCCGCCGACTGGAGCGGAGCCCTCGCGGCAGGAGGCGGCGCAGCGGGAGGGGCTGCGTGGCAGCGCCCCTGCTGTAGCCCTGGCCGCCCCCTTTTCTCTCCCCCCCCCCCCCCCAGCCGGTCCCCCTGCACCCGCGCTCCGGCCACGTCGCAGGTTTTTTTTTTTGCTTGGGGCGGCCAAAAAGCCAGAGCCAGCCCTGCTCATAGCCAGCTTCTCGTCCGCTGTAACCCATAGGTCCTTTTCTGAAGAACTGCTGCCTAGCCACTCGGTCCCTAGTCTGTAGCAGTGCATGGGATTCTTCCGTCCTAAGTGCAGGACTCTGCACTTGTCCTTGTTGAACCTCATCAGATTTCTTTTGGCCCAATCCTCTAATTTGTCTAGGTCCCTCTGTATCCTATCCCTACCCTCCAACGTATCTACCAATCCTCCCAGTTTAGTGTCATCTGCAAACTTACTGAGGGTGCAGTCCACACCATCCTCTAGATCATTAATGAAGATATTGAACAAAACCGGCCCCAGGACCGACCCTTGGGGCACTCCGCTTGATACCGGCTGCCAACTAGACACGTTTTTGGTCCAGATTCATTGGTGAGGTGTATTACATGTTGGGTGTAAGTTAGCCAGTAAACAGATGTAACTAGCCAAGAAAGGTAACTTACACCTATAGGGCTGAACTTTCCCCATGCTCCTCATTTGTGTATGTCTCCCCACCCTCACCCCTATACAAGGCTTTATGCAGATTGCGCTGTCCCCAGCCCTTAAGAAGCAGCCCCCTAATTTGACTTGTGCAGTCCTCTTAGTTGTTTTTCCAACTACACCAACCATTCCATTTCTTTGAGTGAAAGTTAAGTTCATTTTCAGCACCCACTGAGTGCCAGATCACTGCTGCTTAGGGTACTGGAGTCCTATTTTCTGACCAGTAAGCTGACATATAATTGACCATTCACATCACTGCCAATTTTGGCCCTGTGTGTGTACAGCTAGTAGTACATAAGTGCACAAAGATGCATGTGTGTCTCTGAACAAAGCTTGTGTTTGTATGTCTGACATGTGAATCTTGTATGTTTCTGTAAGTGCATATCTGCGTATTCATGGTGCAGCTCTCTGCCTGTCGGTGGCACCATCTCTACCCTGGAGGTGAAGCAGGTGTTCACCTAGGGCAGAAACTATCAGAAGCAGCAAAATATTCAGTAACTGTGGATGGCTGCAGGGCTGGGAGGGACAGATATTTATTGGCTTGCCAAGGGCAGCAGAGCCAGCTCTGCCTGGATGGGTACCATACAGTACCATGTGAGGGCGCTGTATAATGCAAAGGCAACAATGCCTGAATGCATTCTCAGGGAGTTCACATTAAATGTTATGGGATAGGGAACGTGAAAGTAATGGAAATCGGATGGCAGTGAAATCTGCTTATCATGTGCAACAATCTGAAGGAAGCCCAGCAGGGAGGTCTGGCTATAGACACAAGGGACCAGGTTCACTACTGCACGACTCCAGTTATACACCGGTGGAACTGCACTGAAAACAGCTGGGTTCCATCAGCTGGAGTGATGCAGCGGAGAATGGTGCACAAGGATCCAAAAGGTGGCATTACCACAACTGGTGATGTGACATGTGTAGGAGATTGCAACTGCCCTAGCAAGAATCCAGGGAAATGGCAGGGGCCTTGCTTGTCCCAACAGAGCAA
The DNA here is from genome assembly GCF_013100865.1 of Trachemys scripta elegans. Taxonomy (NCBI): domain Eukaryota; kingdom Metazoa; phylum Chordata; order Testudines; family Emydidae; genus Trachemys; species Trachemys scripta. The sequence continues at coordinate 19,602,026 of NC_048311.1, forward strand.
ATTTATGGCATTGTTAACTCTCTGATTCCGAGAGTCTGAATCTCACCGCACCAAGAGCTGCTGTAAAACACACCAGCAGCACTTTGAGTGCAAAAAGCCCTCAAAAGAGACAGCGGAGGAGGAAAATGGAACAAGACTGTTCGTGCGCAATGTTGAACTAAACCTGGGACTGCATGGACCACTCCCCTTTGCTGTCTTGTAGACCTCAGTTTCCTGGCGCCTGCGAGAACCAGATGGTAACGGGCCTGATGAACCAACATCCATGTGGCTATTTAGAAGGGCTCCAGGTAGTGAGTGAGACCCACCTCTGCGAGTGTGGTTTGCTTTTATCCATCTGCCTGTTTCTACTTCCCTTCAGGTCCTCGGCCAATGAACTGGCCATGCTCGTCTCCCGCATGCAGAAGAATGCCGACCAGGTGGAAAAGGACATTCTGGAAACACAGTCCAAGCTCAAGCAGGTAATGCTGGGCAAAGAGCAGGGGGTGGCAATGTGGGCATGAGACAAAGGTGCTGGTGGGGAAGTAAGGACATCAGCATTTGGCCATGTGTAGCGAGCCAGCGAAATGCCACAAAATGCGGTACCAATGACAATTGTGCAGGTGCTTGCATTATGCATCAGTCATGGCATCTAGGCAATGCCTTCATGGATGACTTGAGCCTGGATCACTTACAGATAAAAGAGGGACCTAGGTGATAGGGCAAACTCACTAGGTGAGCCTGTGAAAACCAGGCGTTCGGAGAGATTACACCTTATATCAATGTTCTAACCTAGATCTCTCGATTGCAAACTAATCCTGGGATCTGGCCTGTGGGGGGCTTTGTGGCTGTTCTTTTTGGATGACAGGACATAAGTAACTACCAGAAGAACAAGGCTTTCGAGTTCCAGCAGGAGAATGCGAAAAACCTGAAGGAAGCCGAGACCCTGCTGAAGGACCTCTTCCTGGATGTGGATAAAGCAAAGAGGCTGAAGCATCCCCAAGCCATCGAAATAGAAAAAGAGTGAGTGGAGAACGCTGCTCTCCTCTGGCTGGGCACAAGGCAGGGATGACCAGGAGTCTGAAGTATTCTTAATTGAGTAACTTAGTGAGCTGAGCAAAGCAGTCAGGGTCCAGTCCTACCTCTGACAATTATTAAGATTTATTATTTCTGTTGCAGTAGCACCTGGAAACTCCAGTCACTGACCAGGATCCCACTGTGCTAGGCGCTGTACAAACTCAGAATCAAAAGACAGTCCCTGCCCCAAAGCCCTTATGTGATTCTGTGACTTTGGTCACTTATCTTCTCTGCCTTAGTTTCCCCATTGATAAACTGTGACTAATACCTCCCTCCCTCCCCCCCGCGGGGTTTTGCAAGGACTGAATAGTAAATGTTTATAAAGGTCTCTGAATATGGAAAGTTTTGTATAAGCTCCAAGCATTGTTGCTGTCTCATGCGGTACCTGAAGGTTCGTGTTGTTCTCCAATGCAACAGGTTTCGATTAAACATTGGTGGAACAAAACATAAAATATCATGGGGTACATTCCCAAAAGTGCCACCTGATAGCCACACCTATGTTATGTGTGCAGGGACATAGGTATTTAGACATCCGAATCTCCCTGTGTGTGCACAAACAGGCCATCTGAACACACTGCTACTGCGGTAATTGCATGTGCAAATGTGAGTGTATGTGAACAAATAGCATCTAAAAGGGAACATTTCTGAGCCTCCAGTATCCAGACATACAGCAAACCAGCTACAAAGCTGAAAAATGACCACCTGGCATACCATATTGTATTAGTATTAATACCTCATAGCACTGTTCATTCATAGCTCTCAAAGCACTTTGTGAAGGATCATTATCTCCATTTTACAAGGGGAGGCACAGGGAGGCAAAGTGACTTGCCAAAGATTACCCTGAAAAGTCAGTGGCAGAGCCAGGAATAAAAACCAGGTCTCCTGAGTTCCAGAAGAGTGCACTGGCCACTAAGGCTATGTCTACACTGACTATCTTACAATAGTGCCGCGGTAAAGTATGCAGTGTAGCCACCCTCTTTTGGCGGGATAGAGCTCTCACCGACAAAATAAAACCACCCCCAATGAGGGGCAGTGGCTTTGTCAGTGGGAGAGAATCTCCCACTGACAAAGCGCTGTCCACACCAACGAAAGTGCAGTGTAAACATAGCTACCCTGCTTCCCCCCAAAAAACCAATGCAGCCAGTGGGAGGGCTGTTTCCCTACTGCAGCACAGAGCTGAGCCCTGGCAAAGAGCACCGTGGGTTAAAGCTATTATAGTATAGCAGCAAAACACCTTGAAGCACCATTGCTTATGTGAATAATAATTTTTATTGCTTTCCTCTCCCCGTCGCCCTCTCCCTTCTCTAGAATGAACATCTGAAAGGAAAAATACTCTTTACTCCTTACGTTTCGGAGTGATTTAATTTTCCCTCTCGGGAGGGAATTAAGTGCCCCTACTGAGCTCTGCGCAAGCATCAGTGCCTGTGCTCCATTCCCATGCCCCCCTCGGGCTTAGCTCAGGAGAGAAACCCCCTAGCCAGAGAGCATCTCGGCATGTGCCACATGCCACAAGGGTGGTTGGCGGGTCAAGAGGGGAAAGCAGAACATGCTGGGTTCTCTGGGGGAAATCTTGGCTCCACAAAACTCCCTTTGAGTCCCGTGGGGCCAGGATTTTGCCCTGCATTCCGTTGTAGTCACCACAGAGAATTGGCAATGAGATGTGCATCTCTTTCCTCCCTCCCTCACGTACAGCATCAAGCAGCTCCATGACCGTGTGACACACCAATGTGCCGAATATCGAGACCTCTATGAAAAATGTAACATTCCTGAAGCGGGCTCCAAGCTGGACTGGGCCAAAATTCTAGACCAGAAGCAGGTAAAAGTAGCAATTCCAGCTGCTTTTTGCGGCAGAAGCATGCTCTGGGAATGTCAATGCCAGCACTCGTATATCAGCGAGCAAAACAAGGCCGTTAACATGTCTGAGGTCTGGTCTATACTACCCGCCTGAATCGGCGGGTAGAAATCGACCTCTCGGGGATCGATTTATCGCGTCCCGTTGGGACGCGACAATCGATCCCCGAATCGGCGCTCTAACTCCACCAGCGGAGGTGGTAGTAAGCGCCGCCGACAAAAAGCGGCAGAAGTCGATTTTGCCGCCGTCCTCACAACGGGGTAAGTCGGCTGCAATACGTCGAATTCAGCTACGCTATTCACGTAGCTGAATTTGCGTATCTTAAATCGACTCCCCGCTGTAGTGTAGATGTACCCTGAGATTCTATACATACCTACCAACCGCTGCCCTCTCCCTTCAGATTAGCCGTAGCTGTCAAGTCGGACTCCCTCTGGGGGTGGGGAATGGTATTGGTGGTTTTTTCTAACATCCCATGTGCTGGGAGATATTTTTCCATTCTGATGAGTACTCATTGGTGATTTACCGTGCTGATCCTGTTAGTGGGGTGAACAGGCTGCCTCTATAACTAGCATGTGCGTGATGCCCTCGGTGCATATTGTGGCCTTTGCTATATTGCGACGTCTGGGTGTGTGTAGCACCCGCGCTTGAGTTAACTTAGACTAATTTGAAAATGTCCTAGTAGCAGATGGCACTCGCCTTTCATTACCCCCAAGCCCTGTTTGTAGGATGAAGCACAACCATATCAGTTCAGGTTCATAGCCCCAGGGCTTTGGAGCGGAGCCCGGAGCTGAAGCGCGGAGCGGCTCCGGAGCAGTGGAGCTGCAGGTTTTTGCCTGGAGCTGGAGCGGAGCTGGAGCACAGCTCCAAAGCCCTGCATAGCCCAGAAGAACCGGTTCCTGTCTCTTTGGGTATGTCTACACTGCAATTGGACATCCGCGGCTGGCTCGTGCCTGTTGACGGGTTAAGGGGTTTGGGCGAAGGGGCTGTTTAACTGCGGTGTAGACACTGGGGTTCGGGCTCCAGCCCGAGCTCTGGGATCCTCCTGCCTTGCAGGCTCCAGCCTGAGCCAGAACAGCTACGCTGCAGCTAAACAGCCCCTTAGCCCAAGCCCCACGCGCCAGAGTCAGCTGACACAGGCCAGCTGTGGGTTTTTAACTGCTGTGTTGACCCACCCCCTGTTGGGCAACGGGGCATGAATATCTTCTCTTTGCCCTCTATGCATGTGGACAAAATAGCTGAAAGGGATAAAAGTAACCAGACATGCTTAGAAATTGGCCATATGTTCTCTTCCCATTTGAAGGGAAGAGTGAGGGTACTGGCCAGTTTCCTATTCCCAGCACCAAACTGCAGTGGAAAGTTCCCAATGGAATCTTTTGCACTAGCCTCTGGCGGTAGGAAATTAGGGAAGGGTGCGTACTGTCCCATAGAGAAAACACACGCTCACCACACGGCTCGTTTGTGTGCAGAAGCAAGTCAGCGCGGGACAATATGGCCCCACCGTGCCAGAGCTGGAGAAGCAAATAGCAGAGCACAACATTCTCCAGAAAGAGATAGAAGCCTACGGCCTCCAGATCAAGAACCTCCACAGCCCGGTAAGGTACCCTCCTTCCATCTCCTATCCCATCTCCACTCATGACGCTGGGAGCCCTACGCCCAGCCCTGGTGGGAATCCCAGGGATCCGCCGTCTCCATTGTCATTGTCGGCTCCATTCTGTACCACGCTAACACGGCTTCATTCTTGCATTCATGGCCGCGCACAGGGCTATTGATCATGTCTTTACTGCACAAGTTAGTGTATGGCACTGACTACTCTCCCACAGCCCAGCTGGGCCCAGTGCAAAACCTGGGGTGGATTTTTTGGGGCCAGTCTGGTTCAAAATCCTTGCCTGGAACCTGGAGTGGGTCTCACCAAAATATTGCTCCAGATTATTTGAATTGTCAAGGGGCCATCATGTGTTGAATGTCACGATGAGGAGGGATTTTTTTTTTTTTAAGCTATGTTTAATGTTGGCCTTCAGAAGTTCAAGCCTCTCTCCGGTCAACTTTTTGGCCTTTGTTGTCTCTTCTGAGCCCTGTGAGCCCATGAATAGGCACCCCTGGTTGAGAGATAACACCGCTTCATTACCAGAGATTCCTATGGAAGCAATGGGTCCTGGTAACTGTGTGCAGGATCATAGGACACATTTGCTGGGGAGGTAACCAGCATTACTGGATTTTGTAAGAGAGGGGTGCGGTCTGTTGTTTTGAGCACAGGCCTGGGAGCCAGAAATGCCTGTCTGTGTGACTTTGGGCAAATCACTTCACGCCTCAGCTTCCCCATTAGTGAAGTATGAATAACAGTACCCTGCTGAGACAAGGTTTAATTAAGGCCTATAAAGTGGAGTAGAAGTGCTGATGGTCAGCAACTGCTAACCGGTAGCCAAACACTGAAGCGGATTGACCCAGACAGTGGCATGATCCATGTAGCATCTGGGTTTGCTCCATTTGTCCTGAACAGCAGATAACACGGCTGAGAGTAGGCCTGGAACAGCTCTACAAGGAGAGCTAGAAGGAGGTTTTCATTTGGCGGAGGCAGCAAGAAAGCTGCCTCAGCTGGAAGCCAGTCTGTGACCTCCGCACAATGGCTCTGGGACGGTTTTTGAGCAGTTTGCAAATGCATGTGCAAATGTTTATCAAACCCACACATTTACTGACTGCACTGTTTTCCCTCTTCCTTTGACGGGGGCTGGATAACACCACAGAATGCAGCGGATTTAAAGAGCCAGTACAAGGACTTGCTGGTAAGAGTCTTGCTCAGTGTGATGTGCCTTGCAAGATGTGTTGCTTTGTGTCAGCGTTAGGGGAATCGGCTTGGGCTGGTTCTCTGGACATTCCAAGTGGTGGGTGGGTCAGTGCCATGTGGGTGACCCATTTCCCATGAGTAGGGAGGGAATGCAGCAGAGCCTGGGGGCAGAAGCCACTTTGTGTAGCTTCTTAACATCACAGGCCCTGATTTTCCCCTCTCTCTGGGGCAAATCAAGAGCGGCATCATTGGATTCAGATGCACTAGGCCGGTGCACGTGAGGAGAATCAAGCCCGTTGTCTTGTTTGTGACCCCACAATCCATTTCTCTGGAGAGGATTAAATTGCCACAAGCAGGGGATTATGGGTATGGTTTGGAAATCTGGAGGACCAAACTCCCGGATCCAAACACCCCTAGACCTTGGGGTGTTCAAAATCCAAATCCAAAGTTGGCAGCATAAGCCTGTCTCTGATTAGGAGCCCAAATGGGGAATAAGCAGCTGAGGGAGCAGAATTTGCAACTATCCTCCCTAGTTAAAACCAAGGAAGGACAAACAGGGCAACTATACCCCACGGTGGGAACATTTCTCAGCCTCCCCTGAGGCGTCAACATGGCTTCAGATTCTGGTTTGACAAAAACATCCTGTTTGAAAAGAATGAGGGAAGAGGGAATGAAAATTACATCAGATAAGAACTGGTGAGGGGCAGCTGTTTGAAAAGGCCTCTGGGGATCTGTTAACAGATGAACAATAACCAAGGGGGAAGGGACTGGACCCTTCTCAGTCCAGATGCTGACGTCTCCTCTCTTTGATATGAATTGGCAGAAAGCCTCCATCTGGCGAGGGCAGAGCCTGGGCAGTCTGTACAACCACCTGCAAGGCTGCACCAAGGAGCTGGGTTACCTCACGGACCAGCAGAACAAAATCCTGAAGCAGGACTGGAGCGACCAAATGGCTGACCCGCCGGGCGTGCGCCGGGAGTACGAGGTAAATGCTCTGCAGGCCTCTCTGCGTCCAGGAGACGGCGTGTCTCTATTTAGCAAAATCCTCCTCATTTCAGGTTGGAGGAGGACTCTCTCTAGCTGACCTCTCCAGCTAATTAGCTACTAACCCAAAAGCAACACCACGTCACAGAGAACCTGGGAATGAAAATGTACTTAGGACAAACATGCCTCTGCTTCGTCTCAGCCAGCCCCACGCGTGGCTGTCTCCAGCCTCCTGCCGGCTTTTACACATCGCTTGTTCTTCTCTTTCCCCTGCACGCTTGTGCTTTCATGTGAGCCAGGTGACCGCTATTTCGCACCGTGGCTGCCATTCCTCTGCCACGCTGACTTGGGCAGCCTGACTGTGACCCAGGCATTTATATCCCTTTGTTTCTCCGCAGAACTTCAAGGCTAATGAGCTGCTTAACCAGGAGGAGTATGTGAACCAGCTCCAGGATGACGGAGACAGGATGATTGAACTGAAGCACCCAGCTGTGGAGCCCATACAGGTAGGGGACCCAGGTTGGAGCCTGCTTTCCTTCCCCCACCCTGCCATACCAAGCTGGCCTCCAGGACACTGGCTCCAAAGTCATGCACCAAGGAGCTAGGTATTTCAGAGAGAGTCCCTTTGATACAAGACCCACTGAAGGAAGAGCTGATTTTGCAGAGTTTGTTCTCCCTGCCCCAGACAAAGGTCTGTCTACACAACAAAAGCTGCGCACGGGCTAGCCAGCCTGAGCTAGCCTGAATCCAGCTAGTGCAGCTTTAGCCTGGCTAGTATAAGCCCAGCAAAGAGTCTGGGTACGAGCTCGGCTCGCTAGCCTGCTCTGAAGCCCACGCTGCGCTGTCCTCACTCCTATTGTTACCCATGCTAGCTGAATTCAGGCTAGCTCAGGGAGGCTAGCCCATGCACCATTGTTGCTGTATAGACAAACCCTAGATCAGATTCCTGCTTGTTGAGGCCCTTTCAAGTGAGCACTTGATGAAGGGAACTAACCTGTGTGCAAAGTGAATGTAACTTACACCAGCTTGTCAGGATCAAATTTGGCCCCGAGGTAAGCAGGCTCAGCCCCCATTGTTTTCAGTGGGAGTTACCCTTGCTCACACAAGGGTCTGAATTTGATCCCTACGGGGTACCAAGTTGATTTAACTTGCCGTGAAGTCAAAGGGAGCTGCACCTGCTTACACCAGGGCTGATTTTAGCTCTGTTAGCTTGAGTTAAATCATGTGAGGAGCTGCTTTATCATCCACCCCATCTATCTGTCAGTCTACCTGCTACACACCTTCTGTCTGTCTCCTCAGCATGTCAGTTACACCAGTATTGCCCTCCCACTGAATAACAAGTCAGTGCAAGTCACCCTTCAGTGCCACTTCCACACATACACGCTCTCTGACCAGCTCACATCTGCTGTGTAAATTGTACCACCACTGCTGATTTGGGGCCCCAAAAATTCTCCTGGCTGCATTGGGCCCTACGTTTTCCAGCACTCTGAAAGATCAAACGCAGCAGAAAGTCAATCTGTTTAAAAGGCTAAATTGGGGATAGTCAGCCTTCAGTCATGAATGCTGTCTCAGCAGCTGCTCCCTCCCAGAGCAAGGGAAGGAAACAGACCTGTTGCACCAGTATGGTATGGTCTGGGGCTTTGGTTTTGTTTCTTATGGAGCAGGTTTTTCCTGTGGCTGTGCGACTGAGAACACAGTTCTGGCTGTCTCTGGAAGAGTCTCTTTATAAAAGTTGGATCTGCTGCAATCTAAGGGTTGAGTTTTTCTGCATAAGAGAGACAGTCTGTAAAAAACAAGTCCATCTTGAAAAGGTGAAAAAGGCCAGGTAACCGAATCTGGGTTTCAGCCTCCCCCATCTGAACCCAATCAAGGCCATAAGAGAAGAGGAAGTCCTTTCCCTGCTCCATGAATCAGGGAAACAAGAGTTGCTAGACTGGTTGAAGTGGGGTCACAAGGTCCTCTTGACCTCTCACCCTCCGTTAGAGCTGCCATCTTCCCCTCATGGAAATCCCTTTTCCTCCCTCCATGTGTATCATTCAGCACTTGCATCACAGCATCTCCTCCAGGGCTGAGAGTATTGACAGACTGTTCCAAACCAACGGGAATCTGAGAGCAATACACAATGCTTGCATCCCATTGGAAATCATATAAATATGATGCTCTCAGCCTTCAACCAGTCCTGAGAGAAGCAATGCCCTCAAGCACTAGAGATGACGCTCATTTGAAGGGCCGTATTTTTTCAGAGATGACCTCAATGCTGCAGGTACGGTTATGCACCTGCAATTAAATATGGGTGCAAATCTGCATCCACAATACTGGAGTCAGAGTTGAGGCCCTTTTAGAAACGGGGGCCTAAAAATGTCAGCTGGATGTTCACTGTCTCTTGCAGGATCATGCTATTGTTCTGAATGTTCTTTCCCTGCCGTCTCTCTTCGGGCTCAGCAGCAGTTGCTAGGTGCTGCTGTGATCTCTGGGACTTGAGGAGATGCAGAGAGGAAACACAAGAGTTGGGGGAGTTAAGGCTAGAAAGACACATGTTAGAACTGCTTCTGTCCCACTGCAGGCTCACCAGGAAGCCTTGAGGAACGAGTGGCAGAATTTCCTCAACCTCTGCATCTGCCAGGAGAGTCAGCTGAAGAGCGTGGAGAGCTACAAGAAGGTAAAATGAGTCCAGCAGAGGGCACGACGACTTGCACAGGGAACTTTTTTGCAAGGGTGGGTGCAAAATTTGTCATCTGGTGGGGATCACACTTCGCCCCGGGGGAAGCAGGCTCAGCCCCCATTGGCCTTGGACTCCAAGTCATGCCGTGAGTCTGCTGGATGATGGGAAAGTATAGGGAGCCCTGGCTTCCATCTGGTCTGGGTCAAAGTTCAACATCCCACTGGAATGCGCTGCTGAGGATATGCAGAGGTGTGAGCCACTGTGTTACCTCTTTGCCTCAGCAAGAGAGATTTGCTGGAGATCAGCTCCCTGCCACACCAGCCTGTCTGCCTCACCAGCCAACTCCTCAAACTCTCCCTGCCCAAACCTCGCCTAGCAGCACAGGCACTGACTTTCAGCTTTCTCCAGGGGTGCTCCGTCCCCAGACCCCACCCCCATTCTGCCCCACCCTCGCTCCACCCCTCCTCCAAGGCCTCTCCCCCACCTTGCCCTCACTCCACCTCTTCCCACTCCTCTCCTCCCCCCCCCCCAGCACCTCCTGCCCGCTGCTGAACAGCTGATCGGCGGCAGCGGGTGGGAGGCGCTGGGGGTGGGGGAGGAGCTGATCAGCGAGACCTGCCAAACAGCTGATGAGTGGGTGCTGAGCACCCACTATTTTTTTTTCCCTGTAGGCGCTCTAGCCCCAGAGCACCCCTCGAGCCGGCGCCTATGCCTAGCAGGCAACAATTGGGGAAGTCCAGCCCCCAAGCTCATCAGGGATATTTCTCTGCAATGCACAGCCCCTGTCACTGTGCACTCACAGAAGATATTAAATTCGCTGGTCTTTTAAAGAGTCAGCACATTACAGTTTATTAAGTTAAGTGAAGTCAATACACCCTTCCTTTCCAACACAGCACTCAGCTGGTTTGTAGTAAATGTAAAACAAGTTTATTAAACAAAAGTCATAGGTTACTTTAAGTGATACCAAATATAAGGAGCAAAGCTAGAAAGGGAACAAACTATAGGTAAAAATGTGCTTTCTAAGGCAAAGACCCAGCTTAACAACATACAGACTTTGCTCAAGGTAGTTTATTCACCAGTCTTGTTTTTCCAGTAATAGCTGGCTACCTTTTTAGCCAGGATCCCCACAGAGTCCACGGCACCTCATCTCCTCAGGTGAAGGATAATCCAAAATCTTTGTCTGTCCTTATAGCTCAAAGTCTGCTTTTGTTTCAAGACTCAAATTGATTCAGTCTCCTGGGGCGGGGGGACAATTCCATTTTGATTACAGGGTCCCCTGGTGTGTTCCAATGTGATGTTTTCGGCTGCAATTTTACAATGTAAATGTTCTCCTGCAAGCTTTCATTTAAAAAAAAAATGAATAGCCTGTTGAATTTAGCCACACCTGGTTTGAGGTGTTGGCCTCTTTTCTTTGTCTTGAGAAAACCAATTTATCTAACCCCCACGCCCCCCGGACATGCCTGGTTTAAACCGCTTTTAGTCACAGCCTTAAAAGCAAAATATCAGTGAGTGGCCATAATTCCACATGCAGCATTGGCACGTACATTTCACAATGATATTATTGACTGTGTGTTGTTAGTTTTTAGAGATACCTCACAAGGCATATTCTGTGCAAATATCATTGCAGTGGTGTGTAGAGTGTGAATACAGAGGTGCCTAGCGCCCCACTCACCTGTGCTCCACTAATATCTGCTGAAGGATCTGTACCCAGCTTAGGTTTGGCTTCGGAAAGCAGAGGAGTCTTCACTGTTGATTTAAGCTTTGTTGATGGAGCCAGGTAGTTAGGATTACAAGGAGGTGGCTGATTAGACTATACTGAAGGTGTGTAATATGTAGGCCCGATATTTCTGTGATCGGGGAGAGGTTGATTAGAGTTAGGGTAGTAATGGACAAGTCATTAATTTGAATTTGTTAATTGGAGTGGCTAGAGGGATTCCATATGTGCTGTCAGTGCCGAAGCCTGAGCATAAAGTGGCTTGACTTTGCATGAAATGTCGTCATGATCTCGCAAAGATCTCACAGTCGCTCACTATGTTCAAAAGTGGCAGCGAAGGCTCTTCAGCCATGTCACCACACTGAACAAAAACTGCCCAGCACTCAATGCTCTCAAACTCTCCATCGATGCAGGAAGGGGTGCACGCCTTGACCCGACGCCACCTGTAGGGTCACGCCAGAGCTTCACGGATTTGCAGGGAACTTCACGACATGGTGTCTGGTACAACACTATCAATCAGGGTCACTCTGGCTGGTGTAGCAACCCTCAGGAGATGATGCATGTTCAACAAGGATGACGAGGTCAGCAGATCAGGGTTATTTAGCTGTCGTAATTAAGTTAAATGGAGTTATGGGTTAGGCTCGGGTTTGAGGATCGACAGTAGGACTTACTTAATGAGTACAGAGGTGCTGATGCTCAGCCTTCATGGTCTCCCAGGATCTTCTGACCATCCTTTGGCTTGTGTCTTCAGTTCCAGGAGGATGCTGACGCTGTGAGCCAGACACTGAAGAAGCTGAACTCGGACCTGGATACAAAATACAGCAAGTTCAACAAAGACAGTCCCGGGGTGGTGTCTGATTTACTGCACCAGCTGGAGGTGAGGACCTCTGGGGGGGCTAATACAGACCAGCAGCGTCTTGTGTCTCACTCGCAGACTGGACGCTATGACACCTTTCTAGGATTACCGTCAAATGAGGATCGCCAAGTATAAATTGTGAGCAAAGCCCCCCACTCTCCAAAAAAAGGATCGTCATGGGCTGTATATTAATGAGTTAAATACCTGGGGCAACGTTCTGCCCTCAGTCATTCTCATGCAGCCCCTGAACTGAAGCTATTAGGGTGCTAGAGAAGCGCCCTGGCTGACCTGGTGGGAAGCGGTTTCTGTGGAGGGGTTGTGACAGTAGGTAGTTTGGAGAGAGACTCCCCATAGGAGGAAAGCACCAGAATCCCCATCAGAGGATGAGAAAAGGAGGTGAAGGTGCCTTTAGACGACTCTATGCATTAACAGGAAGGGCCATGGAGAGCTCACTGAACATGCCCTGCCTGCCTTGCGTCATTCTTGTCCAGCTGGCAGTGAGCAGCCCTGTCTTTTGCTATCCCTTCCATCCCATGTGACGCTGTTCAGTCGGATAAGAGAGGGGAAGATGGGCCAGTTTCTGAACAATGGGCTGCTGTGGGGGTATGAGAAGCCCTCATAACTAGAGCTGATTTTTTTACAGAACTTTTTTTTTTTTCATCCTAAAATGCCAATTTGTCAAACTCAAAACTTTTCACGAAAACACCAATTTAAATGAAATATTCCTCGGCAAGGTTTCTCAGGTCCAGGCTGGAATTTCTGGTCAAAACCAGACAGCGAGCACAACACCCCCTGAATAGCCAATAACCCAGTGGTCAGGACACTCACCCACGTTCAAGTCCTGAATAAAACAGTGCAGGGACTTGAACTTGTGACTCTCACGTCCCCAGGGAGTGCCGCCCCCCCGGCTATTTAGGGGTCACTTTCCTAAGGTCTCAGGTTTCTTCCAATGCAGAATAACAACAAATTCTAAAACCTCAAAAGTTATTGCAAAATGGAATTCTTCTTTTCTGGCCAGCCCTACGCATACCCCCCTTGTACATTACAGGGCAAAATGTATGTGAGAAGAGAGAGAGAGAGAGAGAGAGAAAGTTTCAAAACAAGTGGATGTGTGAGAAGAATGGAGAGAAAAAATGGGAGGGAGAGAGGAGAAAAGGGACAAATTATTAATCATAATATCATTACATGTGTATAGTGCCTTTCACCACATATAGGGTGACCAGATAGCAAGTGTGAAAAATCAGGACAGGGGATGGGGAGTAATAGGCACCTATATAAGAAAAAGCCCCAAATATCAGGACTGTCCCTATAAAATCGAGACATCTGGTCACCCTAACCCCCCACCATCCAGGGCTCTTTGCAGAGTGGGTACGCGGATTGCTCCTGCTACTGAAATGCAGCCGTTTCTAGGGCTGAATGTGGCAGCCATTCTGCGCCCGTTCTCAGAAGAGTAATTTCTTCAGCTGATGGCCCAAAGGGAGATTTCAGGAGGCAGGCTATAATCACCCACACTGGAATTTGGCCAGGCCACCCTTGTAAGCATAGAACTGGCCTGAGCTGAAGGAAAGTGGGAAAAAGAGTAGAGGAGAAAAACAAAGAAGGGAGCAAAAGAGAAATGGGTTTGGTGAATAGGTGGAAGCTCTTGTTGTGCTTCTGAATCTGTTCTGGTACAGCTCTCTCCCCACAGCCTTTCTGCTCTGCGATGGAATAACCCCAAGTACCCACCATCTCTAGGTCCCAAATATGAGACTCTTGATGCCACGCTGTCTCTAGGCTGCATTATTCACCCAAGTGCCGGCCTGGTAGGAATCTCTGCTTCTTCTCTTTATTTAGAATGAGGAGAAGACGGTGAAACAAGCCGAAAAAAGCATCGCTGAGCTGAAGAAGAGGAGCCCGGAGATCAGCCCTCTGAAACTGCGCAGAACCTGCCCTTCCCAACCACTTGCCCTGGACACCCTCTGTGACTGGGCCTCTGGTGACGTAAGGGAATGTTCTGACCCTTTGGAGAGGAGTGGTATTGGATTCCTCTTTGGGACGTATTCCGAGGGTTGTCTGCTTCTGAATTTCCAATGTACCCCTCACTGTGGCACTAGGAACCATTCCCCTTAGTTTGTCTTCATTGGAGAAAATGGCCTGTAGTTTAAAACTAAACATACCCATTGTCCCAGGTCCATCAAAGCAATTGAGAAATGCCTATTGACAACACTGGCAACTTTTGTCTTCCTTGTGCCATGGGTTGGCTTCGTTTGCTGCTCCCCTTCTTAGCTCCAGAGTTGATCCTTTTTTGAATGTAGAGAGCCTATTCAGAGGATCACGACCCAATTGCTAACCTGAAACACCCTCCTACCTGGCGGGAAACATAGGCCCACCTGCTGATGCATTTCCAGTGAGGAATACATACCTCAGTGTCCAGGTATCTGCTCTGCCATGGACGTGTGTATCTTCACACCAGCTAACCACACTGTTCTCCCAGGGGATAATGTGGGGCAGCTGAGTTTCCTAGATGAGACAGGAGCATCTTGAGGACAGTCAGACCACAAATCCCCGATGAATGCAACGTGTTTGGTCTCGTTAGGAGACTTCGGAAAGTCTCCTCTGTTACCCGGGAACCCTGAAAATGCAGCTCGGGAGTCGGAGCTAGGGAATCAAATCCTTTCTCTGTTCCTTCCAGGTGCAGCTCAGCCGAGGTGAGAAGTACACTCTGAAAGACAACAGCAACCCAGAGAACTGGGTGGTGCAGAGCAGCACTGCGGTGACAAAGACAGCTCCTGCTGCTTGCTTCTTCATACCTCCTCCAGACCCAGAGGCCATGGGCAGAGTTAACAAGTGAGTAGGCAATGGAGTGTGAACAGACAGCAGTTTGAATACACTCTAGTTCCAGTCTTTATATGTATTCATTTAGGAATTAACTTTACTGTGCTTCAGCAAAGACATAGAAAAGAAACTCTAGGCCACCTACTTTTTCTTCCTGTCAGTGCAGGATTGTTCCCTATTATATGTTATTCTAGTGCTTCGTCCAGTTCTAAATGCCCCCAAGCAATGGAGTTTCTACCACTTCCCTTGAGGCAGATATTCCACAGTCCACAAACCTCACCGTCAAGAAGTTTTCATGACATTCAGCCTAAATTTCTCTGTCTTGCATCTTGTCTCAACACACAAGTGGCACCAATTTGACTAAATAGGCTTATAATCTGATTTAGTTAAATCCTCACTGCTCCCTTCTGTGGACATTTCTAAACCAGTGTAAGAGTGCCTTATATTAAGCTTAAGTTAATTCCTTACCCGCTTAAACTAAGCCAATATGAAGCTAAATCAATACTCTTAAGCCAATTTAAGAGTGTTCACACAAGGGGACTGCACTGATTTAACTAACTCAGTTTCTAAACAGATTTCATTAAGTCAATGCAACTTGTGAGTTTAGACAATACCCAAGGCCCACTTTCAAAAGAGATTTAGGCACATTTAAAAATGGTACCCACAGCCTTTATTTCATTCCTCCCAATTACCAACCACTAGAACCACCTTAAATAATTCCTGTCCCTCCTTGGTGCTTGTGTATTTCACGTGCAGTAAAAAATGTTTGATTTTAAAATTTTGCAACACACTGTCTCTTGCATTATGTATCTTGATAATGCTACACAATGACTGCCCCCCAGTGCCCTGTAAGATGTATTTCCCCTCTAGCAACTTTTTACTGATACCTTCAGGGACATTTACTACCCTTCCTATGCCCCAGACTGTAAACCAGTCACTCGTTTGTATTGCTTTCCAGTAGCATGGTCCTTGGACGAGGCTTGCAGTGTAGTCATTACTGTTCTGAAGGATACCCCTTTGAAGTCATCTACACAAGACTAGGGATGACTGTTCTCAAGCGCTGTGTTTAGTAACAGGAATTAGTCCACGGCCTTCAAAAGTCCCTGCAAATTGCTCTTTGCAAAGTCACTTTTCAACAATCCCTGGTTTTTGCTCCCATTCCCAGTTCTCCCCTGAAGTCAAATTGTTCTTATGAATCAGAGTTGTGCCATTTCCAGATGTCAGGGGAGTAACAGTGTCAGCACTGGGAGCAGTAGAGTTCCAGTTAAACGTGCTCAAAGGTAATTAAGCGACACCTTCCCTGGATCGGGTAACCGCACTGTGCTCAGGTGAGGCCCGTCTCTGGTTTAGGAACTCCCAGACAGGTGTGTAAGCAGGCTTTATGCAGGCTAGTTTCTATTCCTATTGACTCCTGTGCTGGGAGTGATGCTCCCTTCTTTCGCTTGTAGGCTGGAAGGTGAATTGAACACAGTGAAGCAGAAAAGAGCGACAGTTCAGAACTCCCTGAAAAGCAGCCAGAAGGAGCCAGTTAAGTCCAGCCAGCAGGGTACGTCAGGTTATTAACTGCTCTCTAGCTTAACATAAAAAGCTACCCCGCAAAGTGAGATCACTGGTCTCATTTTGTTGGACTTTATTGAAACTTGCGAGTTGGCAAAAGCTAGCAACTCAGTGAATGCTGTAGGCTCAGCTTTTAAGCTTGGGTGTCTCAGCAGGATGCCTACCTGTGGGCACTCGTGGGCATGCCGAAGCACAAGTACGCGTTATCACGTGGATGCAGTCAGTCTAGTGCTTAGAGGAGAAGACTGGATATTGGGATCTCTGAGTCTAGTCCCGGCCCTGCCACAGACACTCTGGGTGACCCACGGCAAGTCACTTTGCCTCTGTGATGCTCTTCGAAAATCTCTTGAGACCTCACCACACAAGGGAGACGTGTGGCCTTCACAGCGTCTGCCGAGTGTTTTGAGATCCTTGGGTGGCAGGTGCTGCAGAAGGGCTGAGTCCCGGTACTGAGGCCTTGCATGACCAACCCGTTCCAAGCTCTTGATGTGTCCGCATTTGAAAGTTGGCTTCCCCAGCTCTTTTCCATCGGCAAACTCCGTCGGCTAACTGCCAGGGCGACTGATGGATAAGAAGACTGCAGAAGGACTACTCATGCAGCAAAAAAACAAACACGGTCAACAACTCTCTTACCCAAACAAGTTATTTCACTGGCCGTGGAGCAGCCCTTTGCAGATCTGAGCCATCAGCCCCCTGCAGCGCTGAGTTCTCTGCATGTAGGAAGCACTGCAAGGGGGAGTGGAAAGCTCTGACCCAGACTCACAGTCCTGGTCTCATAATCTGTGTCCAAACACACACGATGGATTAAATACAGCGCACCTCACTCCAGCATAATCCGTTTGAAGCAGATGCGTACAGGTGGTGTCTCAATGAAAGGGTAGCTGAGGGCCAAGCGGCAGGGCCTGTATATCAGAGATCTAGGGAGAAAGGTTAAGATACCCAGAGTGTGATGCAGATGGGACAGTGCACTGATTCAATATCAATTTGTCATTCCAGCACCAATCAGAAGTCCCGCCGTTGCCCAGGACGACCCCCAAGCTGACCAGCTCCTCTCTAAACTGAATAAGATTGGCGGGGACTTGGTCCAAGTGGAGAAGGAGATTTTTAGTCGGGTGAGGTCCCCAGTAAGCCACAGTGCCCCGACAGAGGACCTTCACAAAAGGATCAAGGACCAGGAGGTGAGGGCTGAGGAGCACAGAGAACGGGTCGATCGTGGTAGCTGGCTCCAACAGTTGGAGCAGAATTGAACTGACAGAAAACGTGTAGGCGTTAGCCCCTGCCGCTCCAAAGAGAAAAGGAGAGAGCTTTGCTGCTGCTGCAGAGACATCTGCTGGCTTCAGTGCTCAGAAAGAGGCCTGCTGGAGGTAGTTACAGTGCAGGTCTGATTCAGGGGAAAATACGGGCACTTCCTCTGCTGAACTAGTGATGTTTCCTGTACTTTAGGAATGGTCCTTATGGGAGGTGACCTGAGAAGACACATGCACTCTCGGCATAAACCCTGCGGTTCTCTCCCCTCCTTTGGGCTTAGTTCTGGTTCAGTGTCTGTTCGGTGCTGATTATGTCATCTGCTGCGGGTCTTTGTCCTGCCCTGGGTGGACTCAAACTGTTGGTTTTCTCCCCTTTCTGGCTATGCTCCACTCTGTGCAGTGGATACGTGTTCCCAGCCTGGCTCAGCCAAGGCACCCCGGCAGATCCCGCTGTATCGCATCAGCTTAACACTGAGCTTCTGTGTGTTCAGTGACTCTGGGAATTTCTGTTGCTGTGTTAGGAAACCACAAAGAGACTTCAGGGCATTGGGGCAGATAAGGAAGCCATGCAGAAGGAGTGTGAGGCCTTCCTGTCCAAGAAATCCACCAGCACCGCTGCCTCTCAGCTCCCCGTGACTCTGAATAACGTCAAGAACAAGTATAATGACGTCAAGATGCTGTCCAGCCTGTACGATGAGAAGTAAGTGGAGACCGTAACCCTAGATGGGTCAGAGCAGAGTTGTAAGCACCTGCTCAGCGAGGTCTTACAAAGTTCTGCTCACAAATGTGTTTGGTTTTGTCCTGAGCAATTTAGGAGGAACCTCAGATTTGACTCTTCTGTACAAATACATAAATAAATGGTCTTTGTTTTTCAATCAGAACCATGTGAAATGTTGCACTTTGAATTTGAAATATTTTTTTTTTAAATTCAGATGGCCTCATTTTCACTGGAAAAAAAGGCCTATTTCCAGGTGGAAAATTCATAAAATATGATGAAATTTTCTGAACAATGGGGCCATTTTTAAGTTTCTAATAAAATACAATCCCCCCCCCATTTTTATTATTGTTTTATCTGTATTCTTAGAGACCCCAAATGAGATGAAAACCACATTGCTCTGAGCACTTTACAATGACCTGGTAACAATCAGGATACAGATTTCTGGCAAACGGGGATTACCACCCGGTTTGAATATGTGCGGGGGCTCAGACGATGTTTCCATTTTGTAAAAACACAGCAAGGTGAATCAGCTGCTGTAGTTTGAAATTTCTCCTAGAACAACCCAATGGGCAGGTGGACACAACTGCCAACCTCTCCTAGGGCTCGTTATCCTGTTCTTCTGTCTTTAAGGCTGCTCTCAGGAGAAAATGGGGCTGGGTGTCAAGGGCAGGGTGTGTTTTCAAGGCCAACTTCTTAATGGTCTGCAGTGTGCAATGAGCGACAGACGAATCCCCTGCAGCTAGTCAGAAGCCTGGCTCCAGGGCAGACTCTGAGAGGTGAGGGGAGTGATGTGTGTCCTCTGTAGCTAGTCACGTTCCACCATCTCCGCCTCCTCAGAGCCAAGGCTTCCCTGAACCTGGAGAACCAGATAGAGATCACGGACGAGATCATCAGCAGCTTTGAGTCCAAGCTGGCTCAGGACAGCACCATCCCAGCCTCTCCCAACGCCCTGCAGGATCGTGCCAATGAGCTGCAGGTGAGGGAGCCTTTGGCTTCTCAACAGCAATGAGAACGATACGGGCATAGTAAGAGATGGAGTCGGTAACCTGGGCTCTGTTTATCCCATTGTTAGGGTGCCTAAGAGACTTGGATGGCCACGCCTCTCCCAGTAGGCCCTGACTCCTTCATTTAGACCAGCATTGCTTTACCTTTTGGGGCTGCTGACCCCTTGTTTGAAGTCAAAAATTTTCACAACCTCCTGACATTTCTATAGCGGTAAGGGTAAAAACTGGATCAAGGCTAGCAGTGCGAGGCCTGTATAATTGACCTGCGTGTGTGTGTTTGGGGAAGCTGGCAGTGGCAGAGAATACTGACATTGAAGGGTCAGGGTATGTGGGGAGTGAGATTTTCTTTTGCTTTAGGTTGTAGTAACATTTTCAATACCTCACGACCCTCCTGATGGCCTTTTGGGACACACACACCCTCTCCCAGGGGGCACAACCCACCACCCGAGAAACACTGCTCTAAATGAGCTTCCATAGTGTCTGCAGACTAAATCACTTTCACCAGTTCAGAAACTGCTGTTTATTGGTAGGTGGATAAAATGTTACATCTGTCACAGTCACTGAGCAGCGTCTGTAAGAACCGACTCCCACCCCAGAGATCTAAACCTCCTGTGTTCCTCACCAAACACTCCCCTAGTTGATCTGCCCCAGCACCCCACAATCAACTGCTCTTCTGCACACCCCTTCTCCATCTACCTGTGTCCCAGCCCCAGTCTCTCTGCCCAACAATTAATTCCCCCTTTACCCACCATGACTCTTTTTTTTCCCCCAATGCCGCCTCTAGCTCTCTTGACCCCACCCCCTCCAGACCCTTTCTCTCTTTCCCCATCTCTCCAACTGATTCCCCAAGTCTTCCCCCAACATCTGTCCCTCCCACGTCTCTGCGTCAAAGAGCCACCCTCGCACTCAGCAACGTTTGCATTCTACCACCCCCGTGAACCCGGAGTTGATTTGTTCTGTATCAATTTCCCCATCACTACTGATGATAAAGATGTTGGGGTGGAAAGAGAAGCTCTCTCCATTCTCTTCTGCCCCATTGAGCCGACTCCCTCTCTGGGACACCAACAGTCTTACAGGGCGCCAGGGCCAGGTGCTGGGTAGGTGGCGTGAGCGGAACCACCGACACTCATCCACCATCTTCTTCCTTCCCAGAGGCTGAAGCGGGATCAGGTCACCCAGCAGGACTGTGTGCTGAAGCTGAACCGCAGCCTCAAGGACGCTGAGCACAACTGCAGCGCGGTGCAGAACAACTTCCAGGAGTACTGCCCGGACCTCCCCCGGCAGAAGCGGGAGGTCCAGCTCCTCAACGACCGCTACCACGCTGTGGCCGACCAGCTGGATCACCGGTGAGCAGCCCAGCCTCCGTTACGTGGGATGGGGGTGGAGGCTGGGATTTGGGGCGGGACAGCCAGGAGAGAATTGGGTCCGTCCACCAAACCCAAATGTACCTGAGTCATTTGAATTGAAGGGCCAGCTTTAGGATTTGGGACCCTCTGGGGAGATCTTCTGGACTCCCCTTTGTCCCAGGACCCCAGACCAGTTCCCCCAGGCCAGTGTAGCTTGGGATCCAGCATGCCCAGCTGCGGCATGCTGTGCAGCAATTTTATGTACAGTGTAGGCTTTGCCTCTAGTGCGACTACTGGGGAGAGCGCTGTTTGCTCCTGCCCGCCCCTCTCCCAGTTGCCACTTGCCCCTGTAGATGTGCAGGTAATTGCAGAGTTAACACAATCTGCCTCCTGACTTTAAAACTCCCCCTCTCCGTAATTCAGTCTGTCGTGTACTCCTTGTACATGGGACGTTTGCAGGACTGCTACGAACAGGTCAAGCTCCTTTCCCAGATATGCGCTGGTTACAGAGCTTCCCTTTTATAGAGCAGGGGTGGCCAAACTGTGGCTCATGAGCCACATGCAGCTCTTTTACCATTGAAGTGCGGCTTGCAAGCCCCCTCTATCCCCCCATTCTCCACCTACTAGACTGACGGGGGAGGGAGTGAGCTCCGGACCTCTGCCTTGCAGTGGGGTGGTGGAGTAGGAGCTTCTTTCCAGCAGGGAACAGAGGCTCAGGGCTCAGCCCTGCAGGGCACACCTGCTGGGGCTCAGGACTTCAGCAGGAGTGGGGCTGAAGCCCCAAGCTCAAGCTCCTGGCAGGCAGGGCCGGCTCCAGCTTTTTTGCCGCCCCAAGCAAAAACCAAACAAACAAAAAAAGGCGGAGTGCCACCGCCGAAGGAAAAAAAAAAAAAAAAACTCGGAGTGCCGCCCCTTGAAAAGTGCCGCCCCTTGAAAAGTGCCGCCCCTTGAAAAGTGCCGCCCCAAGCACATGCTTGGAACGCTGGTGCCTAGAGCCGGCCCTGCTGGCAGGTGCGCTCCGGCTCTCGAACTTCTGAAGATTGTCATATGTGGCTTGGAGGGCCAGTAAGTTTGGCCACCCCGATATAGAGAGAGACAGACACAGATGTGTTCTCTATAAAAACATGAACTGCCTGGCCAGCGACAGCTGGTATATGCTCAGGTGAGGTATGCGGTGTTGTTAGCCATGTCGGTCCCAGGATATTAGAGAGACAAAGTCGTGAGGTAACATCTGTTATTGGGCCAACTTCTGTTGGTGAGAGAGACAAGCTTTCTAGCAACACAGATTAGGGCTGGGAAAAATACTCCCAGCATCACAGCAAAATGCAAGGTGGAACAGGGGTTAGTGGGTCAGAGAAAGTGAAACAGACAGTCACTATGCTCCCAAATGAACTCAAAGAGGAAAATGATAAAAGACAAAAGACCCTGTCACCTGTGGGTGAACAGCTTTTGCAAAGCAATCTCCCTCTATTGGTCCTCATTCTCAAAGGAAACCTGCACAACACTTACAATATGTGCTAAACAATCTGTTCCCCTTTGCATTTTGCTGTGAGGCTGGGCGTACCTTTCCCAGCCCTGAAGAAGAGCTCTGTGTGTCTCTTTTCCCAGTAAAATGTATTTCCTTCCCCCGTTGCCTCTCAGGTAAGGTATGTTACATATGTCGTCACCTAGGGTTGAACATGATAATACAGGTTAGCATTCATTACACACACTACTAGAGAGAACTGTGCTCTTCCCAGCCAAGCCTTCCTGCTTACTGGCCTACTATAACCACCCCTTTAATTACCCTGGTTTTCACCTGGTGACATTCCCAATGTCCCTTTAGTAATTTGCACATGAGAACCCTCTTTCCCCTTAAACCTCCCCCTGCTCCCCCACCTATCCAGGGAGAAGACCCTCCGGAACACCAACCTCACCTACCAGCAGTTCCAAAACTCCAACGAGAACATGATGTTCTGGATGAACAACCTGCCCAAGCACCAGGTCAAGACCACGGATGGACTGAGCCAGATCAATTACAAGCTGCAGGCACAGAAGGTGAGCCTCCTGCCAGGCCTAGGGGGAGACACAGACGTGGGGAGGGGAAAGGAGTGTCCCTGGTTTCACCTGGAACCTACATGGAGTGGTAACTGCCACTCTGCTTCTTTCCCTGCGTCACCTGCGGGAGTGAAGTGACTAGTGCAGAAAAAGCAGGACCTTGCCTGATGCAGAGGGCAGCTTGCAACAAGTGGAGAGCGGGATAGGGAATGCAGGGGGGCCAGATCCTGCATCTACGAGCATGCTGCAGCATGGCCTTCAAAGCCCAGGTGGCCCTCACGGAGCATCTCCTGCCAGCTGTCCCCTCCCATTCATACCGGGAATTGGCTGCTAATCTCTATAGCTGCCAACATCCTCGACTGACACAGTACTATGCTGGGGAGAGAGATGGCCTCTCAGACGAGACCCTCTGAGCAAACACCAAGAGCTGGTAGGCGGTCGCCCCTCCATGACGTACCTGAGCTCTATCAGTCAAGGGGAAAAGAGACCAGGTGGATCCAAGATTCTGCTCTCTTATCCAGGCACACAAGGCCAGAGCTCAGTCACCTCCATTATTTGACATAACTACCCCCATCCCCATAGCTTAGAGCCCTACAGATTCCATTGCTGAGATGGCTCAGCTTGTGCCATTAACCAGACAGAAATGCCAGACTGCAGCTGTGTCATGCTCTCTTTGCCAAGAGCATTTCCCCATTCCCTCGGTGGAGTCTTTGTTCCCTTCTGATGGGAACCCCTGGAGAAGCAGCTTCTTTCCCTCCCTGACTGCCTTCTGTTTGATAGCATCCTGTCCTTACTGAGAGCTTTGTTGAGATGCAAGTATTCAGGTCCTGTCTCCTTCTCCCGCAGAGGCTGGTGGAGGAAATCCAAGGCAAGGAGGCTGAGAAGAACGCAGTGGTCAAACTCTCCCAGACCGTGCAGTCTGCTCTCAACGTACGTTTGGGTTTTGCCATGTGGTTCTGCCATCTAGTCTTGCCCACCAGAGACCCAATCTGATCTCTTTGTCTTCACTTGTAATAGGACTATGAGCTTCAGGCAGGCAAATACTGCTCTTCTCTGGACCCCACCCTGAGTGCTTCCGCTGCCAAAAGACTGCGTGTCACCCCACTGCAAGAGAGCATCCAGGCCCAGGTGAGACCTTGAGACAAAGGCCTGGTGTTAGGAGGTGCAGTTTCATTGACCTCCATGTGGTTTCACCTGCTTACACCTTGTCTGAAATCAACCTTGGGGAGGTATTGATTGTTCCCCCAATTTCCCACCCTCCTTTCTGACTGCAGCCAGTGATAGAGTTGCCAGGTATCCGGTTTTCTACCGGAACGCCCTGTTGAAAAGGGACCCTGGCGGCTCCGGTCAGCACCATTGTCCGGGCTGTTAAAAGTCTAGTTGGCAGTGCAGCGGGGCTAAAGGCAGGCTCCATGCCTGCCGGGCTCCGCGCGGCTCCCAGAAGCAGCGGCATGTCCCTCCTCCGGCTCCTACGCAGGCAGCCAGGAGGCTCTGCACGCTGCCCCTGCCCCAAGCGCAGGTTCCACAGCTCCCATTGGCCGGGAACCGCAGCCAACGGGAGCTGCGGGGGTGGTGCCTGCGGACGGGGCAGCACACAGAGCCGCCTGGCCACACCTCCGCGTAGGAGTCGGAAGGAGGACATACCGCTGCTTCCGGGAGCCGCCTGAGGTAAGCGCCACCCAGAGCCTGCACCCCTGATCTGCTCCCACACCCCAACTCCCTGTCCCAGCCCTGATTCCCCCTCGGTCCCAGCCCAGAGCACCCTCCTGTAGGGTTACCATATTTAAAAAATAAAAAAAGAGGACACTCCACGGGCCCTAGCCCCGCCCCTTTCCCACCCCCGGCCCCGTCCCAACTCCGCCCTTTCCCCGCCCCTTCCCCAAAGTCCCCGCCCTAACTCCCCCTTCTCCCTCCCAGACACATGAAAAGGGCTGCCCGGCAAACCATGAAGCTGGTAGCACTCGGGCTTCAGGCAGCCCCTATGCCTCTGGACCCTGCGCCCCCGGCCGGGCACTTCGGGGAGAGATAGCTCAGTGGTTTGAGCATTGGCCTGTTAAACCCAGGGTTGTGAGTTCAATCCTTGAGGGGGCCACTTAAGGATCTGGGTCAAAATCAGTACTTGGTCCTGCTAGTGAGGGCAGGGGGCTGGACTCAATGACCTTTCAAGGTCCCTTCCAGTTCTAGGAGATAGGATATCTCCATTAATTTATTTGGGGGGAGGGATAGCTCAGTGGTTTGAGCATTGGCCTGCTAAACCCAGGGTTGTGAGTTCAATCCTTGAGGGGGCCACTTAGGGATCTGGGGCAAAATCAGTACTTGGTCCTGCTAGTGAAGGCAGGGGGCTGGACTTGATGACCTTTCAAAGTCCCTTCCAGTTCTAGGAGATGGGATATCTCCATTAATTTAATTTAATTCTCCTCCCCAGTTCCAGCTGCTCTGCTCCTCCCCGGACTCAGACTTCGGCTCTGTTTAAGAGCCAAGCTGCCCGAGCCAGCGCTACCGGCTTCGGGCAGCCCCCGTGCCTCCGGACCCTGCGCCGCCGGAGCAGAGCAGCTGGAGCCGGGGAGGAGAAGTGCCCGGCTGGCGGCTGGGGTCCGGAGGCATGGGGGCTGCCCGAAGCCGGTAGCGCTGGCTCAGACAGCTTGGCTCTTAAACAGAGCCGAAGTCTGAGTCCGGGGAGGAGCAGAGCAGCCGCGGGAGAGGAAGTGCCCGGCCGGTATTTTTCCCGGACGTGTTCGGCTTTTTGGCAATTCCCCCTGGACGGGGGTTTGATTGCCGAAAAGCCGGACATGTCCGGGAAAAACTGGACGTATGCTAACCCTACCCTCCTGCATCCCAAACCCCTCATCCTCAGTCCCACCCTGGAGCCCTCACCCCCTCCATGCCCCAATCCACTGCCCCAGCCCTGATCCCACTCCCATACTCCAAACCCCTCATTTCTGGCCCCATTCCGGAGTCCACACTCCAAGCCAGAGCCCTCACCCCCTCCCACACCCCAACCCCGAGCCAGCCTGGTGAAAATGAGTGAGTGAGGGTGGGGAGAGCGAGCGACAGAGGGAGGGGGAAGGAGTGAGCAGGGGTGGGGCCTCGGAGGAGGGGCAGGGGGTGGGGCAGGGCAAGGGTGTTCAGTTTTGTGTGAGTAGAAAGTTGGCAACCCTACAGTCATTGTCCTACTCCTGAAGCATAAGCAGTGCTGCCGGTCTGTCTGGTTCTGATAGCACAGGACAAAGCCGTATATGAAATATCAGAATAGAGAGAATTACTTTGCCTTGGTATTGCTGATGGTGTCTTCCTTACCATACAGTCAATGAAGCTACATGTTAAAAGGACAGGGGTGTTGGGTTGCATGGGCCATTTGCTGCTGCTAGAATAGCTGATGCTCTCCTGTGAACACTTTTTTTCCCCCCTGGCTTGCACCAGTGCAGTGTTGCTGTAGTTTACACTTCCACAACGTCAAGAAGAACTACAAATCCGAACTATTTAGCCCTCTTTCCAGGGCTTGGCAAATGATTTGGCAAGTGAATCCAAACCAAATTCATGTAGATGGTTCTGGTTCCACACAGAAAAATCTCAACCTCTTCTTTTGGGTGGGCTCAGAGCAGCTCCTCAGACCATCCACCTGTTGTTAGATGCTACCGGGGTGGTGCTTCTGCTTTCTCCTGTTGATATCGCTCGGCTGCGTGCGTGTGGTCCCTCTGTGTGCTGCCCCAGCTCTGCGCAGATAGCTGACACAGCAAACCCGACGAGAACCCCCAATAACCACAGAGTCTAGTAAGGTACAAAGGCACCTCGGCCAGGTTTATTGCGACCCTGACACAATTTCAGTTCCCCGTAGATTACTTAGTCTACCGGGCATACTGCTAGAAAGTGCCGCTCGGCAATGGACTCAGCTCAGTGGCGGGACTTTCCACTACCCCCTTGGCCGGACAAAGACACCACCCCAGGGATACATTTTTATACACAGGTACAAACAAGTTACACATCATTCCTGACGTATTGAGGTGCAACCCCTCTACGTAGCAAGGTACCACCCCTCTACGCAGTAAGGTGCCGCCTTGCACCTTGTACCTGTTGGTTCGATCAAAACAACTCTATCCATCATTTTACCCTTTTGCCCCTGTCATTGGGATGGGTCGGTCTGTTCCCTGTTATCTGTGGAATGTTCCGGTATAGTGTATCTTGGTACCATGTTTATACTGTAACTATGCTAAATGAATATGTATTTCTGCAACATCCGCCCTTTCCTTGCCAACTTCTGTGAGCAGGGCCTGCCTCTTGCTCACAGCTTAACTTTGCTTCATATTAGCAAAGTCTTGACCATTACTTTAGTTTGGTTCAGGCCTCATACTGGGCCTTCATTAGGCCTTTACTTACTACATTGCTTTCACTTACTACACCACCCAGCCCTAGAGCAGCCTCTGAATTAAAAGTAACCGTTCACTTTTGGGGGTTCTGAATATTGCTGCTGAGGGCTGCATTTGTCTTCCAGTTCCAAGCTTTTGGCTTGAGCATGGCCAGGCTGCTATTTATGGGTTCAGCTGGGGCGTGCGTGTTAATAAGCCTGGCACCAGCCAAGAACGTTACTTGGGCCCACTGTGACCAGTAAGTGTTACTGCTTTGTAGCTGGCCATATGGGAGAGTATCATGTAGGACTTAGACTGTGAGACAGAGTCGGGACTCCCGTGTTCTATTCCCAGTTCTGCCACTGACTTGTTGCACGCCCTAGGGCTAGTCTCTTAACCACCCCATGCCTCAGTTTCAGCTATAAAATCAGGGGTGATGAGAACATCACAGAGGTATCGTATAGGTCAGTTAAAGGTTGTAAAGTGCTTTGAGAGCCTCGCGTTACAACTACTGCACAGAGGATGCGTAGGGCTGGAGGGTAAAGATGCGGGAGGAATACAGTAGGTCTAACAAGCCAAGTCACAGGCGACTTCCCAAATCATTCTCGCTGTTTCTGTTTAGGAGAATGATGTGACAAAACTCTACACGGAGACAGCAGCAGAAAACAAACAGCAGCTCAGCCGGCTGGAGTTTGCCAAGAAGGTGGCAGAGAAGGTATCTGCAAACTGTTCTAACCTTTTTTCTAGCGAACTGCCCTACCTGCAAGGTGGGAAAGACGTTATTTATCAGTGTGATGCAGCAGAATTGTTCAGGGTCCTGCCTCAAGCTGAGATCTCACCAGATTTCAAAGTCAATCAGGGTTTGGATGTGGATGGAAACCTGGGGGCAGGGATGGGGGACGACTGGGACGCATTGTGCTAGAGGCAGTAGTCCTGGTGAACCCGTAGATGGCACTGTTCCCACCGAGTCAGCAGGGAACTCTGTCTCAGCATGGCAGGTGGGGCATTGCACTGCTGACCAAAGACACCATCTTTCCAGTGAAACATAAAACCGAGGCCCTGCCCATGTGTGGCCACTGAGTGTATTAACAAATGTTTTTGTTTTCAATGGGGAAAAACGGGATCCAGAATTAAGATTAACTAGTGTTCACAGCTCTGTCTAACCAATGCTTAGATACTAGGAATTTCAGAGAGAACCACCCAACAGCCTGTATCAGCATGGTAGGAATTTAGCATTTCCTCTTGCTGGACAACCCTAAAGATACAAATACCCTAAAGATCATACTAGTTTATAACTCCAATATTGCTTGATTCACTTGGGAGAACAGTACCACAACCACATCCATTTTTGCCGATGGTGTTTAATCAAAGGCTAAGAGATTCTTGTCAGTTAGAAAGTACCTAGAGTTCTATACCAGTTTTGTCTGCTATCACCTATTCCGGTTCTCCAACTGGCCAGCATTGTAAGACTTGAGGATTCAGGGAAAGGGCCACTGATGCCATGCTCTGAGTGACATTAACTCCTTGTCTTTCTAAAGAACTTCTTGCTTTCTCCTTGCAGAAGGAAGTAAAAGAGGAGATGCAGGCAGAACATGAGCAAATGCAACAGTCAGAAAATCTGGCTCAGTCAACAAGAGAATCAAAGGCACTGAAACTGCAGCTGGAGGAGGAAAGGAGCAAAGTGGCCAAGGTTCAGCAGGAGCTGGAAGAACACAGAAACAGGCTTCTGCTGCTGAAGACTCAAAGGCCCATTGAAAGAGTGGAAGAAAAGGAGGTGGTCGAATACTACCGAGACCCAAAACTGGAGAGCGACTTGGCTAAGATGACGCATCAGATTAAGGATGAGAGCAGAAAAAGGGACAGCCTGCAGGCGGATATTGAAATGATGAACAAGAAGCTCATCCAGATGGAGAAAGAGAGGAAGGTGGTTGAGGCCCAGCTGCTTACCAAAGAGGTCACTAAAATCGAGAGGGATCCAAACCTGGATAACCAAGCGGCTAGCCTCCGTGCGGAAATCAAGCGTCTCAGAGAACAGAGCTCCACTTCTTCCCTTGAACTTGAACGGCTCAGGAAAGAGGTGTACGTTCTGGAGCAGAAGCAGCCCAACATCCGAGAGAAAGTGGTCGTGAAAGAGTTGATCAAGCTGGAAAAGGACCCGGAGATGCTGAAGGCCGTCAGGACGTTGCAGATGCAAATTGACAAAGAAACCTTCAACAGGAAATCTGTGGAGGACATGACAATCAAACTGAAGAGTAGGATCGAGGAGCTGGAAAGGCTGATTGAAGTAGCAGAACCCAAAATCATTGTCAAGGAGGTGAGGAAGGTGGTACAGGACCCAGAACTGCTGAAAGAGTCTTCCAAGCTTAGAACTCTCATTGAAGAAGAGAAGAACAAGAACCTGATGTTAACAGGAGAGCTGGCAGAGCTGCAAAGCAAATACATCATTGCAGAGAGGCAAAAACCTAAGGTAGAGGTTAAAGAAAGAGTCAATGAGATTTTCGTGGTAGATCCAGAGACAGAGAAGGAAATCACTCGCCTGAAGAAGGAGCTCCAAGAAGTTACTAGTAAAAGGACAAAGATTGATAAGGAGGTGGAAGAGGCCTTGTCTGAGCTGAACATCCTCAGGTCTCAGAAACCAACTGTGGAGTATAAGGAGGTGATCCAGGAAGTGGTGAAACTTGAGAAGAGCCCAGAGATTCTTAGAGAAATCGACAGGCTGAAGGAACAGCTCAATGAGTTGGTGAACACAAATGGCAGGTCCCAGGAGCAGCTCATCCGGCTGCAGGGCGAAAGGGATGAATGGAAAAGGGAAAGGTCCAAGGTTGAAACCAAGCTGGTCAACAAGGAAGTTGTCCGATACGAGAATGACCCACTCTTGGAAAAAGAAGCTGATCGCCTCCGCCAAGAGGTGCGCAATGTGTCTCAAAAAAGGAGAGCAGCTGAGGACACCATCTATGACCTGCAGAACAAGTACATGCTGCTGGAGAGGAGGAAGCCCGAAGAAAAGGTGGTGGTCCAGGAGGTGATTCTCACCCAGAAGGATCCAAAGCTCAGGGATGAGCACAACAGGCTGAGCCGGAGTTTGGACGAGGAAGTGAGCAACAGACGTCGTGTAGAACGGGAGGTACAGCAGCTTCGGTCTGTGGTGGAAGAGAAAGAGAAGCTGCTTAACTTCCAGGAAGATCGAAACAAGAGGCTTGCGTTGGAAAAGGAGC
Organism: Trachemys scripta elegans; assembly: GCF_013100865.1. NCBI lineage: Eukaryota > Metazoa > Chordata > Testudines > Emydidae > Trachemys > Trachemys scripta. Next base: position 19,632,210 of record NC_048311.1, read on the forward strand.
TGCGTCAAATAACCATGAGAATAAAGGAAATAGAGGAAAGCCCCACACCGGTGCAAGAGAAGATCATCATGGAAGAAGTGGTCAAGTTAGAGAAGGATCCGGTGCTCGAGCAGGCTGCTAGTGGACTGCGTCTGGAGCTGGACAATGAAAAGATGCAGGTTCTGAACCTGCAGAGGGAGTGCAAGAACCTGCAGGTTCAGACTGACATTCTGCAGAAAACAAAATCGCAGGAGAAGACTATATACAAGGAGATTATCAGAGTGGAGAAAGACAAAGTTCTAGAAAATGAACGTGCACGGATTTGGGAGCTGCTGAGCAGAGAGAGAACTGCCCGGCAAAATGCAGAAGAGGACATACGACGACTCAAGGAGAAAATAGAGAGAGCCGAAGGTATGAAAAGGACCTGGTCCCGTGAGGAGGCTGATCTCCAGAAAGCACGAAACCTGGCAATCCAAGAGAGAGCCAACCTGGAGAGTGAGCTCAGGGAGCTGGAAAGGCAGAAGCAGCAGAAAGTCCTCGTCCTCCGAGAGGAGTCCAAGCTCCTCAGCCAAAAGACAGAGAATGACAGGCAAAAAAAGATGCAGCGTGAGCAAGAACTTTCCCTCCTGGAGGCAGCTATCCTAAGAGAGAAGGACCAGATCTATGAAAAAGAGAGGTCCATCCGGGAACTCCAGTCTGGGGTCAACCGGGAAGAAATGAGCCACGAGACCGAGATGAGAGAGACTAATCTCTCCACTAAGATCTCCATTTTGGACCCAGAGACGGGGAAGGATATGTCTCCTTATGAGGCCTACAAAAGAGGAATCATAGACAGAAACCAATACATCCAGCTGCAAGAACTAGAGTGCGACTGGGAGGAAATCACTACCTTGGGCCCCAACGGGGATGTTTCTGTCCTGCTCGACAGGAAGAGTGGGAAACAATACTCCATCGAGGATGCCCTGAGGTTTAGGAAGATTACGAAAGAGGAGTACCAGCTGTATAAGGATGGCAAGATCCCAATCTCGGAGTTTGCTCTGCTGGTAGCAGGGGAATCCAAGCCTCCCTCCTCTTTGTCCATTGGCTCCATCATCTCCAAGTCTCCGCTTCCGTCTCCGACGATGCAGCAGCAGACCCAAAGCTTCTTTCCTTCGAGCTTGCAGAAAAGCTTCTGCGATGACAGCTTCCCCATTGCCGGAGTGTTTGACACCGCCACCGACACCAAGTGCAACATAAGAACTGCTGTGATCAAGAAGATGGTGGATCCCATGACTGCTCAAAAGCTGTTGGAGGCCCAGGCTGCAACAGGGGGCATCGTAGACCTCATCACGCGGGATCGGTATTCTGTCCACAAAGCCATAGATAGAGGGCTGATCGACAACACCTATATGCAGAGGCTGCTGAACGCCCAGAAAGCTTTCACAGGTGTAGAGGACCCTGTGACCAAGAGGAGGCTGTCTGTCGGGGAGGCAGTTCAGAAAGGATGGATGACCAAGGACAGTGCCTTCCCCTACCTACAGGTCCAACACCTGACCGGGGGGCTCATTGATCCCAAGAAAACCGGTCGCATCCCAGTGTTGGAAGCAGCCCAGACAGGCATGATTAGCGACGACCTGGCTAGGATGCTCCAGGATGAGCCCAACTACGAGAAGGATCTTGTTGACCCAGTCACCAAGGAAAAGATGAATTACAAGGAAGCCATGACTCGTTGCCGGAAAGATCCTCTGAGCGGCCTGCTGCTGCTCCCAGCCACCTCCGAGGGATTTCAGTCTCATCGCCCTGAGCGCTATTCTCCCAGGTTGTCACGATTCAGGCACTAAGACGAGTTCCATGTCCCCTCCAATTCCACCATGATCTTAAGCCACGGTGATATTCTCACTTGAACAGACTGCCTAGCATGTCTGTCTGCATACTATTCTAGCGAGCTAATCTTGCTTCCCCATAACTGGGGCAACAGAGGAAGACAAGGCATTCATCGGGGTGAAAGGGTTCTAGCACGGGCGTCTGTGCCTGGTTTGGACAGTAAAGGGGATTTTGATTCATCAAATATGCTTGTGGTAGTTTAAACTGTGTGACTTCCTGTCACCTTGAAGTAGGGGGAGGGTGTCAAGGGGCGAATGTGCTCCCAAGTTTGTTCATTTTTATGCATGCAATAAAACTAGAAGGTGTCTCTCCGATGTTGTGTTATCTTTGAAAATGGAAGATGTCCCCACCCACCCTTCAGTGTAGGTCTAAACATGCCCTGTCTTGAGCACCAGGGCCCAGATCCTCACTCCCCTGGGCATTTAGATGCAGATTAATACCATTGAGGAGCTGGCCCTATATACCTTAGCACTATAGACCCAGCGTAACATTTCCAGAAGTGGCTACGTGAATTAGACACGGAGGAGTGAACGTCAATGGGACTTGGGCCAAGTGCCTTTTTACAATGCTCAGCCCCGGCTGAAATGAAAGGATCATGTCTTCTGCATTTCATGATTCAGAACCAAATCAAAGTGCTTGTACCCGGTCCTAATGGGTGTGGGAGACTGCCAGGTTTTTTGGAGATGGCAATACGGCCAGGGGATTGATCGTTCTTAGCTAAGCTCCTTCTCTTCCTCCCCCATCACTCATGCACAGCCTCTCCCTGGGGACTGTATTGTATCTAGTTCTTACAAAAATAATTTGAAACAATCAACTAATTTCAACCAATGGGAACTGCAGATCATTCTGCCTTTTCCAAAGGCCAAGCAACAGCTGGATGGGAGGAAAAGTGGCCTAGCACGCAGAACGAGGGTCTGGAAGCCAGGTGAAGAGCTGCTGATTGGCCAACAGCATTCTATTAATGCATGTTTTAAACTTCTCTAATCATCTGTGAGTTGGAATCAGATGCTTGTCAGTACTCACAGGTTTTACTAATGATTTCCTGTGATGGTTGCCTGGGTCTTTTGAACAGGGGGCAGACAGACATTCAGCTCATGAACTAAGGCAGTTTATTGGTACACCAAAGAAAACAAGACGTACACTAGAATCTCAATGTTACTAGCCTTACATGCTTTCAGTCAGGTTCCTGGTCTAGTGCCTGTCAGCGCTAGCTCCCACAAGCTCCTGTTCTAACCTGCAGCAGCTAACTGGCTTTTATAGCCCTGCAGATTCCCAGCAGGCTTGAAGCCAGCCAATCAGAGTAGCTTGCTCTCTAAAGCTGCCTCAGGTAGCCTCCTTCTGTCTTCCAGCAGCTGTATAACAACTCTTAACAACCATTTCTCCAGGGTTTGCAACTCATGAAGCTATGGTTCTCCTCTGCAGACAGTGTAATGGTACTGCAACCTTTGAGCTTTCCTAGACAGGTGAGTCAACCTTCCTTTCAGTTAATCCTCTGTCGGAAAGGGCTAAAAAAACTGCAGCACCATTCACCCCTATGCTGCTCCCTTTCCCAGCTCACTAAGGGGACACGGTACTGCTCTAAAAATGTTAAATAATTGCTCCTCAGGGCTGATGAAAGTTTGGGGAATACAGTGTAATTAAATGTTTGTGAGTTTTGTAACTTAAGTGCATACTTAATTGCTCTGTATAACTTTCCCTCCAACTTAGTCAGGAGTAATAGGATGGGGGAAATGGTTTAGAGGCAGGAAGCTGATCAAGCAATCTGTGGTGTACTATGTTCACCTTGCAGTCCCCTTAGAAGGACTAGGTCTGAATCGCACTACTGACTCCAGTGCACTTTCCTGACCCAAAGCTGCTCAGAATTGGCAATAAACAGGTTCATGCATCACACCTCATGGTCCTGGAATTTCAGCAGTGAGCATCACACCGTATTTCAATCTGTTCCACGGGGCCAGGGGTTCCCTCCAGCTAAAGATTTGGCAACAAAGTCTGAACTGGCCCAGGAACGAATATCTTATTTAGCAGATTTTGCCTCTTTTCTTTTTCATGGAATTTCTCTGAGCAGGTCATACGTTTCTCAGATTTGCTATTCAGAGGGTAATGGACACACATTGTTACTGTAGGAATTCATCATTCATGTTTGAAATTCAAGTTGTGTTGCTTGATTGGGATGGGTCAGATAAGTCACATGGTATTGTCTCTCCTCCAGGATTGGATGAGAACACGGGTACTACTCCCCATGTACTGCTTAAAAACAAACCCAGCATTGTCCAATCAAATTGATTTAAAAATTGGAATAAATAGCTGCAAAGAGTTCTTTTGGCACGATTCATCTATATCTAGGAAATACTTTGCCTCTCCAAGTGCTTAGCACTTAGAATATAAAATGTAACTAAAATACACCCTTTCACCAACAATTTTTGCAACAGTCTTAGCTGCTGCTTTCCTAGGAGAACAGCATTGAGGACGGGGGCGCTGGAACAATTTGTATAGTGGGGGTGCTGAGAGCCCTTGAACCAAACTGTAAACCCTGGATATGATGGAAACCACTTCAAGCCAGGGCGTGCTAGTTCCAACCCCTATGAATGAGAATTTAGCAGTTCTCATTCCTTAGGAATGAGCAAATCTGAAAGTAACCCTTGACTGTGACCTGCCTAACTCTAAGGCAGCTGTTCCATGAGGTCTTTTGACAATGCGTTGTTTTATTTGCAGTGTTGTAGCGATGTTGGTCCCAGGACATTAGAGAGACAAAGTGGGTGAGGCAATATCTTTTATTGCACCCATTTCTGTTAGGCCAATAAAATATTACCTCACCTATCTGGTCTCTCTGGGATTCTTAAAATCCAGTGATAGGGATATCTAAACCCTCTCATTCCTGCTACCCTCCAAATCTGCACTGTAAGTACAAGATGGATTGGTATGGGGAAAGAAAAGGCCAATGGTTTAGTGTTACACGACTACATGACCGCAGTTACCTTTAACAGCTGGAGAAAGACAATATACCCCCCCCCCCCCCCCCCCCGAGTAATGCTGAAAGAGGTGTAGGGATATCTGTTATGAATCAGAGAGATATTGCAAAAGCGAGTACAAAATTGTACTCAGATAGAACGATGAGCTACTGGTTCAGTGTTCCACTGCTATTTGACCACAGTTACCTTCAACAGCTGGAGAAAGAGGATATAGATCTCCATAGAGTAATGCTGTTTAATTCATTTATCAGAGTCTCTGCAGCCCCCTTTTTAAGGCAGGTGGGAAAACAAAATATGGAACAAAGTAACTCATCTGTCTTCAGAGTATTTCAGAAAATAAAACAAACTCATACCAGCTTTTGTTTAAAAGAAACTCAGTTTCTCCCTGCAGCAGCACTATCTTTGTTCTCTGCCCATTATTCCACAAAACACTATCTGATGTCTCAGCATCTGACAGTTCTGGCCTGAAGAAAGAATAAAGAAGGTGACAAAGGGAAAATAGAAGGCCTGTAATAAAGAAATGGACCAGCTGGATAGACACAGGTCTGTGGTGCTATAGACACAGGTCGAGGTTTTGGCATACATAAGAGATTGTCAGATTCCATCACTACCTCAGTCCAGGGGGTGGCTAAACAATTGAGCAGCCTATAACATAAACAACCAAGACTTAGGAACAAATTCTATGTATTTTCTTTACTGGAGGAGAGAAGTCCCACAACTGCATCAAAAACTGGTGCTAAATCACTCAAAAGCTAAACAGTAAAATATTGTCAAAGCCAACCCAAGTGACTGAACTTTTTTCATTTGGACAACAAAAGAGCATGTTCTCCAGAACTGTGCGACTTCACACGTTGCCATAGCGGGAGCCTTTGGCTTCTCTTTCGCGCACGATGAAGATCATTCTTAAGATATTTTCACTTGCTGTTTAACTAGGAATTAAAACTCTAAAATTCTTAAACAGTTGAACACAAAGTCTTATACTAACAGCCCCTCTTCTTTTTAATAGCAATAAACAGCGACGCTCCTGGCTGTATGCAGTAGACTCTCCCCGTTGCTTTAGGTCAAGCACTGCCGGATGCAGGGAGGGAAGCTGACAAATCTCTTTGCAATGGGCTATCTGAACCACAGCCAGGACTGGGTGCTGAAAGGACAGACAAGCTACACTGCACCAACCATCACTTTTGCTACGCTCCCAGCCCAGGGGACAAGGATTCTGAAGTTGCCCTCCAGTGTGAGAATTTAGTGTCCCCCAGTCAGTATTATAGGCTGATGGATGGTGCCATCAGGCCTGTCCCTATCACATGTAACAACTACCTCAAGAAGGCTCTAACGGCCCTAACAGATACCCCCAGCAATGGGCTGAGAGCATCCAAACACCTCTGTCTAAATGAGAACTAACACTTCCCTCCAAGTTCCTTTGTAATATGGAGGCATTTCAACCCCAGCCAGCCTCCCTGCTCAGCCACCGGAGAGGGTAAATGCACTGATGCACAGAGCTCAGCATCAGGAATACAGGCGGCCAGAGGCGCTGGGTCCTTTCAGCTGCAGTGTTTCTGCAGCATGTGCTGGTCTTTGGGGTCATGGGGGCTTTGCCAGAAGAAGTACTGGTGGTTGAGGGCTGCCTTAGCTGAAATGCGCCTGTCGGGGTCATACAGTAACAATTGCTGCAAAGAAAACCAAGAGGATTTGGGGTTTTATTTTTAAAGCAGGATGTTTAATCGAACCAAATGCAAAAGCTTTCAAATAGCTCAAGTCAGTGCCGCTTCCCCTCTGCTAGACTCTGGCCTCCAAAGAGAACCAATTATTATATGGTGCCTTTATCTGACAGCCCAAGAGGGCTTTACTGACTTTACTCAGGTGTGGCAATATCCAAGTTGAGTAGCTAGAGACTGATATCCCCATTTTCCAGATGTGGAAACTGAGGTCCAGAGATGTGATTCACCTAAGGACATAGAGTAGCAGGGCTTGGTACAGAACCCAGACCTGCTAGTCCCTAGGCTGGTGGCCAACCACCAAGCCACATGGTTTCCCAAATATTTAGAAAAAGGAGGGCACCCCAAAAAGTCCTCTATGGGCTGCGGTCATAGACCTTGCCTGAGTTGGATCAGAGCCGGCACATTGTGCCCTGAGCATGTGCAGGGTAGGAGTCTGTTCCAGACAAGCACGCTGGCCACACTGCTGCAGTTGTACTTCATAGTACACAACTCCTCCGCCCCCTTCCCCTCCCCGCCCCCCCGGTAAATCACTGCCCAATAACCCATCTTGGATAAAAAAATCCCAGGCAAAGGAACACTGTAAATGGTGAAATCCCTTCGATCAGCCTATGTTTCCTAGAGGGTTCTACTAAGTGTAGTTTTAAACAGCTGTTCCATGACTGCAGGATTTTCTTACTCTATTTACTAAGGGGAAAAAACACTACAGCATGAATGTGTATTGAGATTTATCAATATACACCCATCCTGCACCACAGCTACTATGTAGCACTTAGCAACCTACGTTACTAGCTCTGATGCTGAATGGGGCTGGGACTCTGTTGTTAAGAACAACATTCCAGGTGCAGTCGTCACACATACAGCTCAAGTTTGTCCGTTTTTCAGTGTGGAAGACATTGGAGGGACGTTAGAAGAGAAAAACAGCAATCACCCCATTACTCCAGCCCTCTGAATCTTTTTAGGTGCTCAGATACCACAGAGCTGCATGTGCTACAGGAACCTGAATAGAAAAGATTCATAGCGTTTACGGCCAAAAGAGACCGTTACAATCATAGTGTAACCGCCTACATAGCACAGTATTTGACCCAGAGAATTTCCTCCAGCAATTTGTACGTGGAGCCCAGTAGAACTAATCCCTACTCCCATGCGGGAACCTTTGTGTCCAGCGGATCCAAAATACAAGAGCACAGCTCAGGGGTGAGGCACAACACACACACCACTTGACCTGCGATTTGTCATTTCAGCTGAACACGTGCTCCCCTTTGCCCTATTGGCAAGAGCTGAGCCCCCCAACACCGGCTCAGAACTCACCGCCAGTAAGTCTCGCCCATCCCGATCCAAGTTCGGAACGATCTCCTTCATCTCTCTTCTCGCCCACCTGGGAAAGTTTCCTTTATAGTCGGGAAGCTGGGTCACCCCCGGCCACGCTGCCTCGGTGGGCGTGCCCAGGGTGCGGAAAATCCGGAAGAGCTGGTCAATTTCAGAATCCCCCGGAAACAGGGCTTTTCTTGTCACCTGGGAGCAACCAAAACACCAGATCCAGGCCATTAAGTTTCCTTCACATTATTCCCTAATAAGAATAACGTTCATCTCCGATATAGGGCAACCCTTCCATGGCAAAGTAACGCTAGGGAAGTGTTTAGTGACTGTCTAGAATACAGTAAGTGATGGGAAAGTTAAATAACATTGCAGCTGCTTGTCCTCTTCATTCCACCACCCCCACCCCGGGCTCTGTTCCTCTCTCTGATATATGTACAAACACCTGCTCCCCTTCTCCGCTCCCCTTGCAGATTTTGTCCAGCTGCACCAGCTCCCTCCCCATTGATGGCTCTGATCCCTGAGGGCATCCTCTGCTTCTGCCCCTCTAATGTGGCAGCAGGCCCTAGTGGTGGCAGCTAGGTCCGTCTTTTCCTTGTTTCAAGCTGCTTTTAAAGGAATCCAGACTTTTTGGCACGTGAGGTGACATGCCAGCTCTCTGCAGACCACAGTGTGAGAACCTCAGGCGCAGGTGGACATGAGTTCTGTAATGCAGTCTTCTTGCTGCACCCAGCTCTTAGCAGCAGCTATCCAAGCACTGAGGTTAAAATAGGGTGGCCATATTTTCCCAAAGGGAAAACGGGACACTGCACAGGGCCGGCCTGAGGCCCTCCTCTCCCCGCCCCATGCATGGGGCTGGCCTGAGCGCCCCCTGCCACCAGCCCAGGGCCAGCCTGAGCCCACCTCCGTGGAGCCAACTCAAAGCCCCCCTCTACCCCAGGTACAGGGCCAGCCCAAGATCCCCTGCTGGCCAGCCCAAGATCCCCTGCTGGCCACCCACAGGGGGCTGGCTCGGTCCAAGCTACTCTCCCGAGCCCGCCCTCCTACGCAGGGCTGGCGTTGCCACTCTCCCCCCACATGTTCCTCTGCACCCCGCTAGGGGTTGCACCCCACTTTTTTGGCAAAACTAGGCATTTGTCCCCTTTGTTCTTGGCAAGAGCAAAGGGGACAAATGCCCAGTTTTGCCAAAAATATTGGGACGGCCAGGACAGGGCTTAAAAAAGGGACTCTTGTGACCATACGTCCCATTTTGGCCAGCCCAGGTTAAATTTCCCCCTGATGCAGAGGGCAATTTTTGGAAGATTTAAGCGTGCATATAGAAAGAAACAGGCTGTAATTGGTGGCTAGTTGTTGTGCTGGGTCCTGTCTGCGGGGAGTGAATTTTACTCTGAATGCACAATTAAGAAGCTGCCAACTTCCTAGCTGCCTGTTCTGTGGTGTATTCCCAGTGCCATCCAGGACCATGGTAAGAAATGGATAAGCGTGAGCCTGAATAGCATGAATGTCATGTTAAAAAGAAGGGACCATTCGCTTAGAAAATGGTTAAACCTATTCTACCATTTCTGCAAAGATACAGCCAATGCTCCAGACATCCACCGCAGTCGAGTAGTATTTACATCCCAGCAAGATTTCGGGGGCCCGGTACCATAAAGTTACCACCTGCAAGAAACCAAAACAAAAGCATTACTGCAGGGGTAGACCATTTTTTGTCAAGGTCCAGACTAGAGAAGAAAATTAAAAAAAAAAACCAAAAAACCAATGATAAGTAAATAAAATTTCGGGGTCTGTTCAAAAGCATCTGGTGGTCCAGACTTGGCCCACGGTCCACCTATTGACTACCCCTTCTTTAGTTTAGTTTCCCTTGGCAGGTACACACAGTTCTCTGCTCTTAGCAAGGGACAGTTCCTGCTGTGTCCAGCTTGGAAAGATTCTTTATGTACAACATCCATCTATGCCCCCTCCAATCACACAGGAAGTGGCATCTAATCAACAGTGCAGGCCACTGTAGTGCCCGATACACAGATTTTACAGTGATGGGCATATTAGAAATTCATAGATTACATTATTTTTCATAAAAACGAAGCGTTCTTGTAACACTTTAGAGACTAACCCACAAGGACTCCTTGTTGTTTTTGTTGATACAGACTAACACGGCTACCCCTCTGAAACCATTATTTTTCATAGGAGTCAAATAATTCAGATGAGATAAACCAGAGAGTGAGATTGGCACTAAGATACCCAGGTGAAGGCACCTTAGATCAGATGGGACACAGCCATTACCTCGTGAGTGTAAGTGCGCAGTGGAACCCCGAAGGCTCTAGCCAGACCAAAATCTGCCAGTTTGATGGCTCCCACTTCGTTGATAAGCAAATTCTGAGGCTTTAAGTCTCTATGAATGACTCTGTGCGAATGACAGAAGTTCACACCCTGCAGCAGCTGGAACAGATAGCTCTAAAAGGAGAGATTTCAGACATCCATGCAATGAGACAATGTGGAAAACTGGGCTGGTTTAAATGACAACCTTTTGCAATATGGTAGATCTTCATTAAGGAAGTGTCCAACAGCCGTATGGAAAATATTTCACGGTTGCAATATAACTTCAAAAAAGAACTAGATAAGTTCATGGAGGGTAGGTCCATCAGTGGCTATTAGCCAGGATGGGCAGGGATGGTGTCCCTAGCCTCTGTTTGCCAGAAGCTGGGAATGGGCGGCAGGGGATGGATCTCTTGCTGATTACCTGTTCTGTTCATTCCCTCTGGGGCACCTGGCACTGGCCACTGTCGGAAGACAGGATACTGGGCTAGATGGACCTTTGGTCTGACCCAGTAGGGCCGTTCTTATGTTCTTAACTTCTCTCCCACAGCCCAGATACTGTCACCCAAGCTCTATTCAAACCCATGACAGAGGTTCTGACCACAACCCAGCAATACACTGACACGTCTCTATCCCAGCTGCCTTGGGGAGGGAAGGAGTCAAATCCACGCTGTGCTGTCACTGCCAGTGCCAGCAGCGTGTTGCTCAATATAAAACCAATTAGCAGTAGCTCCCTGGACTGTCTCCCCCAACATCACTTGTTTTGTTGTTGGTCAAACAAGCTGAGAAGTCTGGAAATGGCTGGGAAATTAACGAACCAGACAATACTGTCTAGAATCTTTCAGATCAAACAGCACCTTGGGCCTGACTTGTAGAGGTGCTGAGCACTCGCCGCTCCCACTGCCTTCTGCGGGAGCTTACCAACAATTTCCACTATCAATATAAAGTCTAACACACAGCGGAGCAGTTCTGGGTCCATCCAGCAGAGGGCAGCAGGTATAAACACAGCCTTACCCGCCTGCAGGTATTTTGCCAAGGTGGCAGTCTTACTTCTCTAAACTTCGTACCTTTACCAAACTTAAAGGGAGCTCCCCTGTCCGGGATGAGTCCATGTACTTTTTCAAGTCCTGATTCAGATACTCAAACACCAGATACAGCTTCTTCTGACTGTGCACAACATCTAGAAGCCTAAGAACAAAACACAACCATACCCAGTCTTATTAAAAACAGTCCTGACCAGCTTTATACAGCAGTGCTCCAAACCAATACTTATTTCTGTAATGAAACAGCGGTAGAACAGGACAGGGGGTAACATAGATATGTTCTCTTCTAGCAGGCCCACAATCCCTCTGCAGGCTTCTTTTCTTCAGCAGCTGAATGGAATAGGATTTATTTGAAATGCCTTGTGCCTTACTAGCTATTCTCTATCTTCTCTACATTGTATTAGCAGCAGCTAGTTTGTAAGTGGGACAATAGGGCCAGATCACCAATTTGTGTAACTTGGCATAGCTCCATTGAAAGGCAGAGCTATGCCAGTTGAGGAGCTGGCCCGTTGTATCTGGTAAGACTGGAGGGAAGAGTTTGGTGCGGGTGGCAAACCATCCTGCACGTGAATGGGCATTCCTGAAAAGAACAAGGACAGCCTGATGAAAGCAAAAATGTAGCCAATACGCATTAGTTGGGTCATGGTGGATTCTCCATCACTGACCATTTTTAAATCCAGATGGGAGCTCTGCTCTCGGAATTACTGTGGGGAAGTTCTCCGGCCTGTGCTAGACAGGAGGTCAGACTAGATGATCACGATGGTCCCTTCTGGCCTTGGAATCTATCGGTACGTCTACACGGCAATACAAATCCCACAGCACTGAGTCATAGGCGCCGACTCTGTGGGTGCTCTGGGGCTGGAGCACCCATGGGGGAAAAGTAGTGGGTGCTCTGCACCCATCGGCACCCAAGCACCCTGCCCCGCCTCACCTCCGCCTCCTCCCCTGAGCGCACCCCATCCCCGCTCCTCTGCCTACCTTCCAGTGCTTGTCACCACCAAACAGCTATAGCAAGGAGGGAAGGGGGAGGAGCAGGAACATGGGGCGCTCAGGGGAGGAGGCGAGGAAGAGGAGGGGCCAGGGTGGGGATTTGGGGAAGAAGTTGAATGGGGGCAGGGAGGAGGCAGAGTTGGGGCGGGGACTTTGGGGAAGGGGTTGGGATGGGGGCGGGGCAGGGGTGGAGTCAGGGCGGGGGCCGATGGGGGTCGAGCAACCACCAGCGCCAGAATAAGTCGGCGCCTATGCACCGAGTCTTAGCACTTGGGTCAGCTGACCTGGGCTTCCAGGGCTCAGGCTGCAGCTCTGTAAAACTGCAGTGCAGATGTGCCGCCTCGGGCTGGAGCCTGGGCTCTGAGACTCTCACCCCCGCGCGGGTTCTCAGAGCCTGGGCTCCAGCCTCAGCCCAAACATCTACACTGCAATTTTATAGCCCCATGAGCCCGAGTCTGCTGACCCGGGCTGGCCGTGGCCGGTCTGTGGCTTTTTCAGTGAAGTGTAGATGTATTGAGTCTAGCTGGAAGGGTAACTGTGATCTGCAGCATTCTGCTGCTGCTCTCCAAAACAGCCACTCCAGAGCTGCAGCTCTGGCCTGGATTTTAAGGAGGGGAGAGGAAATCTTGCTTGGGAAGGTCTTTCAGAAAGGAGCACGCCTTGACTAGGAAAGCTTGGTTGTAGCTAGGCAGTGCTGGCTAAGGCTGAGAAAAGGGGCGAAGTTAACCAACCCCCCGAGAGTTGGAACCCTGCTGTAAGACACCCTGTTGTTTTTCATAGCCAAAGCATGGCATTCGGTTTCCTTGGCCATCTATCTCATTTCTGTTTATTTGGTGTCTTATTGTCAACACCCAGACACACTTTTTACATCATGTTTCCTGCATTTGAATTTCTCCACAAAAGTCTCGCAGCCACCGTCATCTTCTCCATTAGCTCGGCAAGGTGACCAAGTTTAAAAACAAAAAAACACCAAGAAAATTTCCAGGGGAAAAACAAAGTTTAAGATGCTCAATGGAGAAAAAGGCCATTAAATTCTCTTCAGCACTAATGCAACCGCAGAAGGAAAAAGAAACACAAGACGACAACAAAATTGTAAATTTGCTCCACTTTGAACGCTAATTCACGCTGTTCACAGAGATTGTTCATCTGATTTTTTAAGTTCCACACACTTCTTAATGTGTGGCTGTGTCTAAAAATATAACCCATCAACTGGAACTGTGGCCTTTTCCATTGCCCTGTGTCAGGGTAATGACTCTGAATAACACTCAGGGACTTTGATAGGCACTTACTGTTTGAAAAATAGCTAAGTGGGTGGTTAGGGCAAAGGGCGAGCAGAAAACGATTTTTTATACGTGACTGACTGAGAAATGCCTTGTCTGTTTCCTTTTTATCAACAACCCTTTTACTTGGCACACACAAAGCTGGGAGACGTTGGTTAACATCCTTATGCTCCTCAGCTTGACACAACTGCACTTGATCAGTAGTGAGTGAGTCATATTGCAACGACCCGATCGCCCCAATTCCATGGCCAGACTGAGTGCTTCTCTTACCTCACTATGTTTGGATGCTTAAGTTCTTTGAGCAGAGAGATTTCTCGGATTGCTGTACTCGGAACCCCTTCTGTCTCCCTATGGGAGAAAAACAGACTTTATTGCATTCCCATTATTTCCTGGGGTGATATTAGCAAGTAAATGCCAATTCAGCTAGTCATGTGGCTCACAGACGTCTTCCTTTCTGGCCTTTCTTTTTGGTGGATACTCACAGGGGCTTAGGACAGAAAATATAAGGTTTCTCGATCTAGGACCCTCTCCATATGTATCTAGACAACTTAGGCCTAGATTTTTAGGAGAGCGCAGGATCAGATTTTCAAGTGCTCAGCACACATAACTGGGGCCAGCGCTCAGTCATACATGTCATTGTGGGTGAGGTGTGCGCCTGAAAATCTGGCCTTTCTTTATACAGCCAAGTGAGAGCCCTAAGCCAGCCTGGTTGTCCCACTGGCATGCACAGAGTAGGCCGAGCCAAGTTCCAACAAGTGTTGGCCCTGGTTTGAGGCTGTCCATGCTAGGGAGAGAACTGCTTTCAGACCAGCTTGAGGAGGAGCATGCGGAGGGAAATGTTAGGACAAGGAGTGTACAAGCCAGTTTCTGTGGCACAGGCTATCTTAGAATGCTTGTTCTCAGACTGAGGCGCGTTTCCCATTCCTGGCGGGGAGCTCTTAGCTTGTCATGCTGATCAGTAAGTTTGAATGAGGGGTGAGGATTGTGTGCAATTAGGAAGGTTAGGGCTTGTCTACAGTGCAGCACAAACTGGTCTGGCTAGATGATGGTTCTCGAGTATGGTTTGGACACAGCTGTGCTTGATTACCATTTCAAGCTTGACTGGAGATGGTATGGGTTGCTGCTCCCTTCTGGACCAGGTTTTGATCCTAAGAGGTCTAGACTATTTAATTTTTTAATTAATGGAGATATCCTATCTCCTAGAACTGGAAGGGACCTTGAAAGGTCATCGAGTCCAGTCCCCTGCCTTCACTAGCAGGACCAAGTACTCATTTTGCCCCAGTTCCCTAGGTGGCCCCCTCAAGGATTGAACTCACAACCCTGGGTTTAGCAGGCCAATGCTCAAACCACTGAGCTATCCCTCCCTCCACTGAGCTATCCCTCCCTCCTTGACTATGCTATAGACAGGCCCAGCAGGGCACTATCGTGGCTTCTTAATGCTGTGATGTGGGTTGCCGAACCATGTTACAACAGTAGCTGTGTTGACTAAACATTTCAGACACGGTTTCAAACCCTAGCGTTGGCATGACCCTAGAGTTCTGGCTTTGAGGTGGAATGTGTGAGCTGGACCCTGGTTGGGAGCGTGGACACTCACGAATCCAGACGGATCTTCTTCAGAGCCACCAGCTGGCCTGTTCGTTTGTTCCTCGCCTTGTACACCACTCCATAAGTGCCTTCCCCAATCTTCTCCACCTTCTGGAACACATCCTGGAACGTGTCCATGGTCCGTCGGCAGGCTTGTCACTGAAACATTCCTCCATTCATTAGTCAGAGTCCCACTTTGCCATTTCAGTCCCGCACATTTTAACATTGCCCTCTGCTTCAGAGTACCAGCAGGCCCCGCCTTTCAATGAACATCCCAGAAACTGAAGGTATTGTTGGATGGAAAAAGGTACTGCAATTGCATTAAACCCTTTCCATCGCAATATCCCATCCGTTCCCTAACCCCTGCAAAGACAACTCCCTTTAATAATACCCCACAGTGTAACCACATTCAGCAGCCTAAAGGCATCCAAACAAGAGCCTCAAGGCATGTCTCATGGCAGTGCTACTCTATAAACAAATGTGCATATCCCAAGCTGTGCTACATACTATACAGAGGCAGGGAAGATGCTTGCCCTCCAATGCAAAATCTCCAAGCTGTTTCAGTTCAGTGCCTCAGGCAATTCTCAAATATCCTGGGTTCAATTTCTAATGCACACATCAGTAACTAAATACCCCTCCTGAATTAAATAATACAGTTATTAGGCGAATACATTGGAGAAAATGACTAGTAGTCAGAGGACTGGACTGATCCTGACCATCTAAGATCAATCTCTCGCTCAGAGATGCCTGTCTCTTCCTGTGACTTTGAACAAGCCACTTACTCACCCTGCCTCACCTTCCCCTTTTGTTAAATGGGCTTGGGGGCTGTGAGAATGAGTTATGAATTAAAAGCCCTATTAGCGCTAAGTATTACTGCTATGTACCTCTTAACAGTTCAATACCATCTGCTCTATTTTCAACCAACAGTCTCCTAATTAGGTGTAAAACCATTTGTCCTTTCCCAGCCCGAGTAGCCCCAGGCCTCCCTGTATTAAACTTCCTAAGGCCGACTCTGATGGCCTGTAGAAAATGGTCCAGCTGCAACCATGTCCCTTTTAATGGGCCAGAATTACTGTATTGCTCTTCCCCCTATATGTCTATGGCTAGCATTTCTGCATGAAAACTGGCCCCTGCAGCCTGTGGAGAAAGAGATCTAATACTTTAAAGATGGATTTGCCATAATATACCAGCTTTCCTTCAATATTTAACTTAAATACTGTGCGGTTGGAGGGTAGGTTTTAAGGCAGGCATATGCAGCCCCTCCTATGCAGGCTGGGCAGTTTCTGCACTCAGTTTCCTGCGTCCAGTGTGAAATGGCTGTCTCCTCTCCATGCCCATTGTATGCTCCTGCCCACATGCTCATCTCACCTTCTCAGTGTAGCCTTCCTGCTGATCTACTGGGTTGCCAAAGGGTCAAAATTCATTCCACTCTCGTGCCCAGGTCATTTGACCACTAGGGGGAGACAATTTAAAATGTTAGTGTCTAAGTTACAATCAAATGCACTCACTGGTGCTGGCCACTGCTGGGGTAAGAGGAGGAAAGAATTTTGTCCAGTGGCATTCACACCCTTCCAGCTGTTAGCCGGCTGGGGAGGATGACGACCCAGACAAGGGACACAAGCAGAATTGCAGTGGAAGAAATGTAACATGACGGGGGATCAATTTAGTTACCCCGTTTTCCACAATCTTAACTATAATTGCTAACAAAATCAGTATGATAATAAAAATGGGAGATCGACAGCGACTGTCCGGGAAACAAGTCACTTAGGGGCTCATCCTCCATGCTGAGGGATAGCTGAGAACTGTGTAGGGACAGAGCGTACGCTCCTTGGGGCGTGTTTATACTGCACCTAGCACAACGGAGTCATAGTCCATGACCAGAGCGCCTCGGCGCGACCATAATACAAATAACTTTAATAAATGCCTTTATGCCTTGCAAAATGGCCAACAAACATCTACCAGCCCAAGCAGACTCTGTCTGCCCTTAGTAAGATGATTGGGGGGAGGGGGGATTTTTTTACTTACCAGGCCAAAAAAAAATTTGGTTTTGGCTTGTAGTATTCTGTAAGGCTGCCTCAAGACGCTCTCAATTCCAATGTACAGCAAAGAGAAGAGGCCTCTTTATGCCACATTTACTGTATTAGTCACGGTTCTCTTCCTTGGCGACTCTCTCCCATGCCCTCTGACGATGTGGAATGGCAGGGCATACATGGGTCCACTGACTGCACAGATCTTTGGCATGGCTGTACGAATAATGACCTAAAATGTCCTGTTGTTCCACAGCTGGGCTAGTAGCTTAAAAACTAATAGCCCAAATTAAAATGGTTCAGGCCACCCACAAAATAATTGTATCTGAATGTTACTAGTAAGTTGTAATGTCCGTGTGCTCTAGTCCAGGCCTTTGGGAGAACCAAACTACCTCTCAAGACTCCATCTCAGGTTTTACAGTGAGCCCAGAGCACAAGAAGACAAGGCTTAATAACTGTGTGAATAAACATACAGTGCAACCTAATCAAACAAGATAGTGAGCTGTATAAATGATAGGCAAGTCTCAGGTCTTGGTTTCAGGCACCAGGTAATGTGGAACCTAATATACACCTAGCTCCCTCCGGCTTCCATATTGGGAATTCTCTAGCTAGAGTTTCTTTTATTGTATGTCACCATAGAATCAACAAGCCAAACAAGTAACTGAAGTGCAAAGTGTTGTCCAGTTGGACATCACAGTGAATGCTGCTCCCCACCTCTCCTTGGGAGGTTTTCTAGAGCAGTTGAGTTTGTTTGTTTTATTCCCCTCCCACAGACATTCTCTTTCCCCACTCCACGTTAATATTTGTCTTCATTTACAGCAGCATGGCTTTGGTAAACAGATAGGTCTTGTAGTGTGTTCTGAAGGTAGACTAGCCTTGATGTAGTCTCATGTCCTCCTCCCGGAGCTCTTCCAAAGCCAGGTACCCTTGAAAGAGACCCATTATTAAAGAACACCCCCCCGACTCAGTTCCTTGTGTCTTCAGCAGAGTTACAGCAGGGATGAATTCAGGCCCCTTAACATGAATGCAGTTTTTAATCACTAACAGAAGCAGGCTGCATGCTCTTTTCATCTCCTTTATTTATGACCATTTCAGTCAAAGAACACGTTCAGTACAATAATAAAACAGAGACAATTTAGGTTTTCTTAAAGGAAAGCACCCCCAGGATCAGACTCTCTCCTACTCTCGTCCTGGAAAGGAGGGAAACAAATGACTAACCTCCGTCTGCGGGGCACCACAATTTTATATTTCAGAATTCATTGGGTCAAATTCCTTCCTCAAACGCACGCACCCACCCAACTCCCACTGACGCCAACAGACACTGTCCACGCTCGTCTCAGTCTGAGATATTGACTTTAACTGCAAAGATGCACCAGCTAGTTAATAAATTGGTGCATTATTTTCTTGTTTCTAGAGACCTGGGTTCAAATCCTGACTCAGCTCTTGTGTGATGAGGATTTGGTCTTGTCCTCTGGGCAGATTTGCTTGAAGTTGCCATTCAATTCTGCATGCTTCCCAATCTCTTTTCCAGACAGGTTTGAGCACTGGAACGGTGGGAGTTTGTAAGGGTCAGGACTGAGGTGCACTGGCAGAGCTGCATGGGGCCCATGACTGGAATAGTGGAGGGTATTTCAGATTAGGTCTGAAGCTTATTGACAGAAGTGTGAGGGTGAACCAGCTTAAACCCCTGGTATCCCCGACTTTCACAGGCACTCAGTTCATCCCATTGATGTGACGGGACAGAAAAGAGGGATAAAAATGAGCCCCTGAAAACACCTAAGGCAAATGCATGTTCGGAGGACATCCAAAACCTGAAACACTGTGGAAAGGGGCAGCAACCTCGGAACCGGATTGGGGCTCATGGTGCCAAAACAGCAAAAGAGCAGCGGGATGCAGAGAAGGACGGAAGGCAGGTGATGCATTTGAGACCTGGACTCAGTCCAACAACACCTTCCTCCAGCAAGGCTAGGAGGCACTGCTCTCCACCTGCCCCTGTCTCTCTCGGAAATATTGCCGCTGCTCCTGTATTGCCTGCTCCAGCAAGGGCAGATTCGTCCCTTCCACGCACGTCAGCACCCGAGCCTTCAGCACAGGCCCCTCACCTGCAAATATAAAATACTGAATGCGGCTTCTCGAGAGGAGAACGGTTACGTAGCATCTTTTGCACAGACCGAACCCCCACTGTTACAGACTAGGACTTGAAAGAGAAATTGAGAGAGAGGCAGGAGAAAATAAGGGGCTGAGCTGAACTTTAAAAATAGGCAGCGAGCGACCGAAGCAAAGAGTTATGGGGAGATTGTTCCATAGAGCAGGAGCTGTGGCAGGTCAGGAGTCCTGGGTTCTGAAACTAGCCCTGTCGCTGACTAGCTGTGGGACTTTCTGGTCTTATCCTGTTTCATTGCCTCACCTGCAAAATGGGAACAATTCCCTGTGGTGCTGTGAGACTGAAATCATTTGTGTTTAGACTGTGCTTGGAGACAGTCAGTTGGAAGGCAATCCAGAAAGGCATGGTGTTACAAATCATGTATGTAATAAGTCTCAAACTAATTAAGAAGAATTCCACTCACTGATGATTATTATTACAAGGTGTTGCCTCGGACAAAGCCACTCAGCTTCACTTGGCGTACGGCCAAGCCAACATTTGCTTTCTACGTCTTATAATGCAAATAAAATGATCCTCAGAGCACCATAACAAATTGGATCTGGCGCCCTTCATCACCGAGCTTGTCGGACTGCTTTCACGCCTCACATACCATGCCTCAGAGTGGGGATGTATTTGTGATGTTCTGAGGGAAGGAGAAGAGACGCAAAGATTTCTAAGCTGTGGCTCAAGGTAAACAGCAGGTTGCAATGTAGTGAGTTAAATGTGTTTGCAAATTACAAAATACAGACAAGGAAAGGCAATTACAGGCTGGAGAGTTATGGAAAATTTAGGGTTGGGATAGAAAGGTTCGGGTGGGGGGGGAGGGGATTCTCCATAATTTCCAACGGTACATGTGCAGACACACATCCCTGCTGCGTTAGCTGTGTGGAACTTGCACTTTGCTCACTGTGTCAGCTGCTCAACTCACAAGCATCGGGTCCCGTTTGTGGAGCTATGCTAATCCCAAATGACTAGGATAGAAAATATTAATTTGTCTCTGTGGCACCTTCCCTCAGAGGATCTCCAAGCACTTTATAGGCTAATCAGTCCTCACAGCAACACTGTTAGCCTAATAATTACCCTCCTCATTTTACAGGTGGGGAAACTGGGGCACAGGACAGGGGCGTGACTTTCCCAAGGTGTCAGTGAGTCAATGGCAGAGTCAGGAATAGAACCCAGATCTCCTGACTCTCAGTCCCGTACTTTAAAACCAACCTTCCTCCCTATAACATGGGTTCAGTGCAATTCATTTCAGCTAAAACATTCATTTTAAAATACACTTCTTGGTTTTAACATCTATGCTTTAAATGAGCGAAATGATATTATTCTATGATCAAACGTGTCTTCTAATGTTGCCACTTCCTAAGACTTTGAAACACAAACACGCTGAGCTGCACTAGGCCGTCCCAAGCCTCCGCCGAGAACACCAGTTTCCCCGTAACCAACTGATTAACTGCATAGTGATATCAAAGAACAGCGATCGCAGCGTTTCGAGATAAGGCTATCTTTAGAGAGGAAAGGTCCTTTATCATAGCCACAAAAATAGTAATATTTGGCATTTCTCTAGTGCCTTTCATGTGCCAATCTCAAAGTACTTTATGAAGGTGGATACGGATATTATACATGGGGAAACTGAGGCATGGGGCAGAGGAGTGATTTGCCCAAGGTCACACAGGAAGTCAGTGGCAGAGTTGGAAATAGAACCTGCTCTAACCATAAAACATGCTGTGTCTCAGAGTGAGTTTGAATGATTTTCTTCACCTAACAGAACAGTTGCTTTGGGTGGAGAGGGAGAGCAAAGGAGGACAGAGGTGTGACGTTGTGCAGTCTATATGGTTTTATAAAAACTTGATAATAAGTCAATATAATGTAACTAAGCTGGTTTTAGAGAAAATACGGTAATAAGTGAATGTAACGTAACTGGGATATGCTTCATGCAAAAGGTCTCTTGTAAGGTATCATTACAAAGCTTATAATCTACTGAGTGTGATCATCTGATTTGTATAAATGTACCACTCTTGTATCTAAAACTAGAAATATAAAATGTAACTCTGAGGGCCTATTGTAATTGTGTAAAGTGTGGACCATTAATGATGGTTTGGAATCTTGATGACTCCCATTGTCTGCAGATGGCTGTATTTACCTGTGAGTCTTCCTGTATGTGTGTGTGCTGGCAAGTGAGTAATGAAGTCTTGCAGTGACATGTGATCATGTCACCTGAACTGGAATCCATCTTTAACCTGGTGCTTTTCCAGTGAGGGGGGGTGGAAACCCAGAGAGACAAAGAGTTCCCGCCTTATGCAAAAGATATATAAAGGGGGGAAGAGAGGAGAGAGAGGAGAGAAGCCATCATGAAGAATCCCCTAGCTATCACCTGAGCTGCAACAAGAGCTGCACCAGGGGAAAGAATTGTGCCCAGGCCTGGAAGGTGTCCAGTCTGAGAAAAACTTACTGAAACATCTCTGAGGGTGAGATTATCTGTATTTAGTTTGATTAGGCATAGATTTGCGCATTTTATTTTATTTTGCTTGGTGACTTACTTTGTTCTGTCTGTTACTACTTTGAACCACTTAAATCCTACTGTCTGTATTTAATAAAATCACCTTTTATTTAGTAATTTACTCAGAGTATGTATTAATACCTGGGGGAGCAAACAACTGTGCATATCTCTCTATCAGTGTTATAGAGGGCGAACAATTTATGAGTTTGCCCTGCATAAGCTTTATGCAGGGCAAAACGGATTTATTTGGGTTTAGACCCCATTGGGAGTTGGGCATCTGAGTGCTAAAGACAAGCGCACTACTGCGAGCTGTTTTCAGGTAAACTTGCAGCTTTGGGACAAGTGATTCAGACCCTGGGTCTGCGTCTGGAGCCAGACAGGAGTGTCTGGCTCAGCAAGACAGGGTGCTGGAGTCCTGAGCTGGCAGGGAAAACAGACGCAGGGGTAGTCTTTGCACATCTGGTGGCAGCTCCCAAGGGGGTTTCTGTGATCCAACCCGTCACAAGAGGCCTAGCCAGTGCATGGTTTTTTCCTTTCCTCAGATGAACAGACAGCTCCTCCTTTCATGTAAGGAGAAAACAAAGAAGCACTTACCATCCCTCTGCTCAATCTCTCCCAGAGCCACATATAGGGATCCAAGCTGGGCTTGGAACGGTTCCACAAATTTGGTGCAAACACAGACCTGGTGCTGGACTGAACTGCGCAGGGCTGTCAGGATGGCTTCAGACTGGACCATGTCATAACAGTGTAACCTGAAACACAATCGATTCAGTGAACTCAGCAGCAGGGACCCTAAAAAGTGAGTTGAGAGGACGCAAGGAAGAAAAAAAGGAACTACAGACGCCACAGAGACACTGTTGAAAGTAGCGTTGGCCTGAAAAAAGCTGTTCTCACCTGCCAAACGTTCGCAGGGTCTCCCCATCTGCGACTGATCCACAGTTAATCTCCCAAGGAAAATAATAAACACCAGGACTGGGCAGCATCTTGCAGAGCTGCTGCTGCAGGTTCCACAAGCAGACAAAATTCTGGGCAGGTATTTAAAGGGATGTTAGTCAACCTTCATAGGCCCCAAAATGTACCTACAAAAAACCCAATGGATGCATTAAGGCCTTATGTATAAAGATATTTTCTCTTGATTGAGAGGTTTAACAATAATCACCAAGTACTATCTTCAAAGTGCTACACCAACTTTAATTCTCACAACTGCTCTGAAACAGGAACATACTTACCCCATTTCACGAGAGGGGGGTAAATTGAAGCGCAGAGAGAATAAGATTTGCCCCACAGTGGGTCAGCAAAAAAGCTGGGATTAAAGGACTTGGGAGCTTCTTGCTCTAGGGTGACCAGAAAATATCGGGACACATTGGGGGAGGAGAGGCGGGGGGAGGAGGGGTCGCTGGCAGAGAAAAAAAAAAAGTGGAGTGCCACCGGTGGAGCAAAAAAAAAAAAAAANAGCGACCGAAGCAAAGAGTTATGGGGAGATTGTTCCATAGAGCAGGAGCTGTGGCAGGCCAGGAGTCCTGGGTTCTGAAACTAGCCCTGTCGCTGACTAGCTGTGGGACTTTCTGGTCTTATCCTGTTTCATTGCCTCACCTGCAAAATGGGAACAATTCCCTGTGGTGCTGTGAGACTGAAATCATTTGTGTTTAGACTGTGCTTGGAGACAGTCAGCTGGAAGGCAATCCAGAAAGGCATGGTGTTACAAATCATGTATGTAATAAGTCTCAAACTAATTAAGAAGAATTCCACTCACTGATGATTATTATTACAAGGTGTTGCCTGGGACAAAGCCACTCAGCTTCACTTGGCGTACAGCCAAGCCAACATTTGCTTTCTACGTCTTATAATGCAAATAAAATGATCCTCAGAGCACCATAACAAATTGGATCTGGCGCCCTTCATCACCGAGCTTGTCGGACTGCTTTCACGCCTCACATACCATGCCTCAGAGTGGGGATGTATTTGTGATGTTCTGAGGGAAGGAGAAGAGACGCAAAGATTTCTAAGCTGTGGCTCAAGGTAAACAGCAGGTTGCAATGTAGTGAGTTAAATGTGTTTGCAAATTACAAAATACAGACAAGGAAAGGCAATTACAGGCTGGAGAGTTATGGAAAATTTAGGGTTGGGATAGAAAGGTTCGGGTGGGGGGGGGAGGGGATTCTCCATAATTTCCAACGGTACATGTGCAGACACACATCCCTGCTGCGTTAGCTGTGTGGAACTTGCACTTTGCTCACTGTGTCAGCTGCTCAACTCACAAGCATCGGGTCCCGTTTGTGGAGCTATGCTAATCCCAAATGACTAGGATAGAAAATATTAATTTGTCTCTGTGGCACCTTCCCTCAGAGGATCTCCAAGCACTTTATAGGCTAATCAGTCCTCACAGCAACACTGTTAGCCTAATAATTACCCTCCTCATTTTACAGGTGGGGAAACTGGGGCACAGGACAGGGGCGTGACTTTCCCAAGGTGTCAGTGAGTCAATGGCAGAGTCAGGAATAGAACCCAGATCTCCTGACTCTCAGTCCCGTACTTTAAAACCAACCTTCCTCCCTATAACATGGGTTCAGTGCAATTCATTTCAGCTAAAACATTCATTTTAAAATACACTTCTTGGTTTTAACATCTATGCTTTAAATGAGCGAAATGATATTATTCTATGATCAAACGTGTCTTCTAATGTTGCCACTTCCTAAGACTTTGAAACACAAACACGCTGAGCTGCACTAGGCCGTCCCAAGCCTCCGCCGAGAACACCAGTTTCCCCGTAACCAACTGATTAACTGCATAGTGATATCAAAGAACAGCGATCGCAGCGTTTCGAGATAAGGCTATCTTTAGAGAGGAAAGGTCCTTTATCATAGCCACAAAAATAGTAATATTTGGCATTTCTCTAGTGCCTTTCATGTGCCAATCTCAAAGTACTTTATGAAGGTGGATACGGATATTATACATGGGGAAACTGAGGCATGGGGCAGAGGAGTGATTTGCCCAAGGTCACACAGGAAGTCAGTGGCAGAGTTGGAAATAGAACCTGCTCTAACCATAAAACATGCTGTGTCTCAGAGTGAGTTTGAATGATTTTCTTCACCTAACAGAACAGTTGCTTTGGGTGGAGAGGGAGAGCAAAGGAGGACAGAGGTGTGACGTTGTGCAGTCTATATGGTTTTATAAAAACTTGATAATAAGTCAATATAATGTAACTAAGCTGGTTTTAGAGAAAATACGGTAATAAGTGAATGTAACGTAACTGGGATATGCTTCATGCAAAAGGTCTCTTGTAAGGTATCATTACAAAGCTTATAATCTACTGAGTGTGATCATCTGATTTGTATAAATGTACCACTCTTGTATCTAAAACTAGAAATATAAAATGTAACTCTGAGGGCCTATTGTAATTGTGTAAAGTGTGGACCATTAATGATGGTTTGGAATCTTGATGACTCCCATTGTCTGCAGATGGCTGTATTTACCTGTGAGTCTTCCTGTATGTGTGTGTGCTGGCAAGTGAGTAATGAAGTCTTGCAGTGACATGTGATCATGTCACCTGAACTGGAATCCATCTTTAACCTGGTGCTTTTCCAGTGAGGGGGGGTGGAAACCCAGAGAGACAAAGAGTTCCCGCCTTATGCAAAAGATATATAAAGGGGGGAAGAGAGGAGAGAGAGGAGAGAAGCCATCATGAAGAATCCCCTAGCTATCACCTGAGCTGCAACAAGAGCTGCACCAGGGGAAAGAATTGTGCCCAGGCCTGGAAGGTGTCCAGTCTGAGAAAAACTTACTGAAACATCTCTGAGGGTGAGATTATCTGTATTTAGTTTGATTAGGCATAGATTTGCGCATTTTATTTTATTTTGCTTGGTGACTTACTTTGTTCTGTCTGTTACTACTTTGAACCACTTAAATCCTACTGTCTGTATTTAATAAAATCACCTTTTATTTAGTAATTTACTCAGAGTATGTATTAATACCTGGGGGAGCAAACAACTGTGCATATCTCTCTATCAGTGTTATAGAGGGCGAACAATTTATGAGTTTGCCCTGCATAAGCTTTATGCAGGGCAAAACGGATTTATTTGGGTTTAGACCCCATTGGGAGTTGGGCATCTGAGTGCTAAAGACAAGCGCACTACTGCGAGCTGTTTTCAGGTAAACTTGCAGCTTTGGGACAAGTGATTCAGACCCTGGGTCTGCGTCTGGAGCCAGACAGGAGTGTCTGGCTCAGCAAGACAGGGTGCTGGAGTCCTGAGCTGGCAGGGAAAACAGACGCAGGGGTAGTCTTTGCACATCTGGTGGCAGCTCCCAAGGGGGTTTCTGTGATCCAACCCGTCACAAGAGGCCTAGCCAGTGCATGGTTTTTTCCTTTCCTCAGATGAACAGACAGCTCCTCCTTTCATGTAAGGAGAAAACAAAGAAGCACTTACCATCCCTCTGCTCAATCTCTCCCAGAGCCACATATAGGGATCCAAGCTGGGCTTGGAACGGTTCCACAAATTTGGTGCAAACACAGACCTGGTGCTGGACTGAACTGCGCAGGGCTGTCAGGATGGCTTCAGACTGGACCATGTCATAACAGTGTAACCTGAAACACAATCGATTCAGTGAACTCAGCAGCAGGGACCCTAAAAAGTGAGTTGAGAGGACGCAAGGAAGAAAAAAAGGAACTACAGACGCGACAGAGACACTGTTGAAAGTAGCGTTGGCCTGAAAAAAGCTGTTCTCACCTGCCAAACGTTCGCAGGGTCTCCCCATCTGCGACTGATCCACAGTTAATCTCCCAAGGAAAATAATAAACACCAGGACTGGGCAGCATCTTGCAGAGCTGCTGCTGCAGGTTCCACAAGCAGACAAAATTCTGGGCAGGTATTTAAAGGGATGTTAGTCAACCTTCATAGGCCCCAAAATGTACCTACAAAAAACCCAATGGATGCATTAAGGCCTTATGTATAAAGATATTTTCTCTTGATTGAGAGGTTTAACAATAATCACCAAGTACTATCTTCAAAGTGCTACACCAACTTTAATTCTCACAACTGCTCTGAAACAGGAACATACTTACCCCATTTCACGAGAGGGGGGTAAATTGAAGCGCAGAGAGAATAAGATTTGCCCCACAGTGGGTCAGCAAAAAAGCTGGGATTAAAGGACTTGGGAGCTTCTTGCTCTAGGGTGACCAGAAAATATCGGGACACATTGGGGGAGGAGAGGCGGGGGGAGGAGGGGTCGCTGGCAGAGAAAAAAAAAAAGTGGAGTGCCACCGGTGGAGCAAAAAAAAAAAAAAAGAGTATCGCGAAATATCGGGACAAATTGCGTCCTGACCTAACATCAGTCGGGACACGGGACAACGCCTAAATATTGGGACGGTCCCGATTTTATCGGAACATCTGGTCACCCTATCTTGCTCCCGGCCCTGTGATCAAGCCGCTAGATTACAATGCCTCTCCGAATATTCCTGGGGTCCTGAAGATCCTATACAGAGGTGATTGTGGTAGTGTGTGTACCAGGAAGAACTGGAAGTGCTAATAAATAAATACAACTATGACATTGTTGGCATCACTGAAACTTGGTGGGATAATACACATGATTGGAATGTTGGTGTGGATGGGTACAGCTTGCTCAGGAAGGATAGACAGGGGGAAAAAGGGAGGAGGTGTTGCCTTGTATATTAAAAATGTACACACTTGGACTGAGGTAGAGATGGACATAGGAGACGGAAGTGTTGAGAGTCTCTGGGTTAGGCTTAAAGGGGCAAAAAACAAGGGAGATGTCATGCTAGGCGTCTACTACAGGCCACCTAACCAGGTGGAAGAAGTGGATGAGGCTTTTTTCAAGCAACTAACAAAATCATCCAAAGCCCAAGATTTGGTGGTGATGGGGGACTTCAACTATCCGGATACATGTTGGGAAAATAACACAGCGGGGAACAGACTATCCAACAAATTCTTGGACTGCATTGGAGACAACTTTTTATTTCAGAAGGTTGAAAAAGCTACTAGGGGGGAAGCTGTTCTAGACTTGATTTTAACAAATAGGGAGGAACTCGTTGAGAATGTGAAAGTAGAAGGCAGCCTGGGTGAAAGTGATCATGAAATCATAGAGTTTGCAATTCTAAGGAAGGGTAGAAGGGAGAACAGCAAAATAGAGACAATGGATTTCAGGAAGGCAGATTTTGGGAAGCTCAGAGAGCTGATAGGTAAGGTCCCATGGGAATCAAGACTGAGGGGAAAAACAACTGAGGAGAGTTGGCAGTTTTTCAAAGGGACACTATTAAGGGCCCAAAAGCAAGCTATTCCGCTGGTTAGGAAAGATAGAAAATGTGGCAAAAGACCACCTTGGCTTAACCACGAGATCTTGCACGATCTAAAAAATAAAAAGGAGTCATATAAAAAATGGAAACTAGGACAGATTACAAAGGATGAATATAGGCAAACAACACAGGAATGCAGGGGCAAGATTAGAAAGGCAAAGGCACAAAATGAGCTCAAACTAGCTACGGGAATAAAAGGAAACAAGAAGACTTTTTATCAATACATTAGAAGCAAGAGGAAGACCAAAGACAGGGTAGGCCCACTGCTTAGTGAAGAGGGAGAAACAGTAACAGGAAACTTGGAAATGGCAGAGATGCTTAATGACTTCTTTGTTTCGGTCTTCACCAAGAAGTCTGAAGGAATGCCTAACATAGTGAATACTAATGGGAAGGGGGTAGGTTTAGCGGATAAAATAAAAAAAGAACAAGTTAAAAATCACTTAGAAAAGTTAGATGCCTGCAAGTCACCCGGGCCTGATGAAATGCATCCTAGAATACTCAAGGAGCTAATAGAGGAGGTATCTGAGCCTCTAGCTATTATCTTTGGAAAGTCATGGGAGACGGGAGAGATTCCAGAAGACTGGAAAAGGGCAAATATAGTGCCCATCTATAAAAAGGGAAATAAAAACAACCCAGGTAACTACAGACCAGTTAGTTTAACTTCTGTGCCAGGGAAGATAATGGAGCAAGTAATTAAGGAAATCATCTGCCAACACTTGGAAGGTGGTAAGGTGATAGGGAATAGCCAGCATGGATTTGTGAAGAACAAATCATGTCAAACCAATCTGATAGCTTTCTTTGATAGGATAACGAGCCTTGTGGATAAGGGTGAAGCGGTGGATGTGGTATACCTAGACTTTAGTAAGGCATTTGATACGGTCTCGCATGATATTCTTATCGATAAACTAGGCAAATACAAATTAGATGGGGCTACTATAAGGTGGGTGCATAACTGGCTGGATAACCGTACTCAGAGAGTTGTTATTAATGGTTCCCAATCCTGCTGGAAAGGCGTAACGAGTGGGGTACCGCAGGGGTCTGTTTTGGGACCGGCTCTGTTCAATATCTTCATCAACGACTTAGATATTGGCATAGAAAGTACGCTTATTAAGTTTGCGGATGATACCAAACTGGGAGGGATTGCAACTACTTTGGAGGACAGGGTCATAATTCAAAATGATCTGGACAAATTGGAGAAATGGTCTGAGTTAAACAGGATGAAGTTTAACAAAGACAAATGCAAAGTGCTCCACTTAGGAAGGAAAAATCAATTTCACACATACAGAATGGGAAAAGACTGTCTAGGAAGGAGTACGGCAGAAAGGGATCTAGGGGTTATAGTGGACCGCAAGCTAAATATGAGTCAACAGTGTGATGCGGTTGCAAAAAAAGCAAACATGATTCTGGGATGCATTAACAGGTCTGTTGTGAGCAAGACACGAGAAGTCATTCTTCCGCTCTACTCTGCTCTGGTTAGGCCTCAGCTGGAGTATTGTGTCCAGTTCTGGGCGCCGCATTTCAAGAAAGATGTGGAGAAATTGGAAAGGGTCCAGAGAAGAGCAACAAGAATGATTAAAGGTCTTGAGAACATGACCTATGAAGGAAGGCTGAAAGAACTGGGTTTGTTTAGTTTGGAAAAGAGAAGACTGAGAGGGGACATGATAGCAGTTTTCAGGTATCTAAAAGGGTGTCATAAGGAGGAGGGAGAGAACTTGTTCACCTTAGCCTCTAAGGATAGAACCAGAAACAATGGGTTTAAACTGCAGCAAGGGAGGTCTAGGTTGGACATTAGGAAAAAGTTCCTAACTGTCAGGGTGGTTAAACACTGGAACAAATTGCCTAGGGAGGTTGTGGAATCTCCGTCTCTGGAGATATTTAAGAGTAGGTTAGATAAATTTCTATCAGGGATGGTCTAGACAGTATTTGGTCCTGCCATGCGGGCAGGGGACTGGACTCGATGACCTCTCGAGGTCCCTTCCAGTCCTATAATCTATGAATCTATGAAACCCACATAGTAACTAAGGCCCCGAAATTGAGTTATTGCTATTTAATACCCAGGCAAGTATTAAAACCTTTTAGTAAAGACAGACCAGCGAGCTGACAGAATAAAAGCCCAAGGTCTAACAGCTAGATTTATCCAATAGTCTGCGGAAACCCAGAGTGGCTGCAGCCTTTCACAAAGGTGTACGGCTGGTGCAGCTAGAGAGACTTCCGCCTTTCCCCTGTGAATGAATGAACTGAAAATAAATCGTATACTATCAAACACTGATAGTATATGATGTGCCACATATAGCTGTAAAATGGGGGACTTGATGGAATCTAATACAACTTCAAATGGGGATACAGGCCGTCCTCGAGTACAAAGAAAGTCAACTATAAGTAATACAGCATTGGGCAAAATATTGTAAACTTTAGGAACAGGATTTGCCTCATGGGAAAGAAAGAGGTTGCGTTCCTATTGCTTTATTTTAGCTAAAGTAATAAAGTGAAGCAGTAAGGCTAAACAAGCATGCTTCTGCTATCAAGTTAGTGAAATACACCTGTGCTAAAAAAAGGCCGTAAATAAAAAGAAATGAGTCAAATAGCGTGTTTATAATGCTAAGGACCATTGACCACTGAATGGAATAATCCAAAATGTAACTGCTTGGTAAATAATGCACAGACTCGGCTCAGCCATACATGCTAAGGTCCAACCATTGTTGTTAAAACAAGGAGAACAGAAATGGAAGATGGATACGCTGTTCTGACCTGCTGGACAACCACAGTTCTTGACGTGACTTTGCCCTGTGTAATGAACTGCTAAAACAAGCTTAAAAAGCATCAAAGAATATGGAAATTATGGGAACTTTAAACTGGACTTTTCAGCCGCTAGCAGAGTGTTGATGGAGAAACTGCAATTTGAGCAAGCATAACTGCAAAACTGGCCAAAAGTAGGCATCCCAAAGGGAAAGCAACTTGCAGAGAGTGTTCAAGGTATGTCCCACGGTGGCTGTACCAATAGTTACGGTTACCTTGTCTTACACAAGCTGGTCTGACAAGATGTGTTGCACAAAGAGACTGGAAAATTCCAGTTCCAGCAGCAAGAGCTCATATCTTGTTCCCTGACTGGCTTGTGAGAGAGAGAGACTCACTCACTTTGAGTTAATATTTCAAAACTTCGGAAGGCTGGGTCACCATACAATTAGTCCATGCCAGCACTTCCAAGAGGAACCAAGGTGGACCACCCAGCAAAAACAGGCCTGTCTCCTTCAACACATCACTTCCTGAAAACTGAGGACACTGAGAAGGGAGAAGACTGAGGTCTGGGCCAGCCATATGGAAGCTCTCCTGGTGACATCAAGTCCTTATCTCAGATAGAAAGACAGAAGTGCCTATTTTCCAGGCATTCAGGTTGCCCATTAGCATATTGGGGGAGGGGGAGAGGAACTGTCCTTCACTCACCTGCGTTTGTAGAGTCAACTCCTGTTGTGAACAATAACTGAGCTGAAAGCTAACAGATCAGCAAAGATCTGGTGATAAGTAACGTGACAGACTGTCAATATCCTGCACAAACCTTATGGAATTAAGCTAAACGTTACTGAATTAAATGAAACCTTACTGAATTAAGTTGAATACCTTTTAGGTCTATTGTATTATTTAAAATGCAATTGTGGTGTTGTAGGATTGTATGCATCTTTTCTAGGGACTTGACTAATGTAAATGTTAGGAACGTCAAAGGACTTTTTGGGACAATGCATAGAAAGTGGATTTCTAGGAAATACCTGGGCAATGAGGGGAATGCAAGTGACCCACTTCAAATCCATTCTTCAGAAGCTACACCCTGGAGAGAGAAGCTAATTGTCTGCTACTTTACCAGCTCCTGAGATCAAAGATGCCTGAGCTATATAAAAAGTGGACTAAACATGTCATGAATGTGCCAGTTCTGAGCTGAGGCTGTTATGAACTTGACAAACAAGAGACCCTTTTGGAGTCTGAAGGGCTCATTTGCCAGTTGTCACTAGTCACTTGTTGGAGACAGCTGGTGGCAGGGGGCTCTCTAGTAAGCTTATTAGCGTGTGTGTGGGTTCTTTTATTGGTCTTAATGTTTTCACTGTAGTGCTTTTTACCTTAAGAATAAAGTAAGCTTGCGTAGGAAGTGCTGTGGTATCTTATAACTGTAGCCATTACACCTGTTAAATGTCTTTGAAGAGAACCCAAGCAGGCCTGTTTAAGCAGACTTGCTTTGCTGGGAATACCACTGTGAAGGCAGGGAACTGTTCAGCTTGGACATACCCTGTTCAGAAGGCAGCGAGACGTGGGTCTCCACCCATCGGAGGTGATGGCCAGGGGAACTGAAAGCCTGAGAGTGAGTGAAAACAGGTGCATCTGCCCTGAACTCTGACAAGTAACACACAGACTTTCTGTTGGGTGATGACCCAAATCAGTCAGTTGACCGCATCCTGAAGCTAAGTACCTATTAGTAAGAAAGCGTATGTGCTTGTGTATGTGTTTTAAAGATTATCACAGATGTGTGGGTGTCTGTTTTGTAACCGGTTCCAATCAAGATGGTTGCAGAATAGTTTTAAAACTGAACAAGTTACTTTTGTTAACTGGGATTATAGAACACGGTGCATATATCTACCATAGTTAATGGTTTCACTCGGCCTTTCAAGTTCTAGGTGTATACAGACATAAGACAAAGCGTGGAAGCTTTTTGAACTGTCACAAACATAGGCGATTATCTGAGGTCACTAGGAGGGTCAGTCACATCCTACAACTAAAATACACCTCTACCTAGATATAACGCTGTCCTCGGGAGCCAAAAAATCATACCGCGTTATAGGTAAAACCGCGTTATATCGAACTTGCTTTGATCCACCAGAGTGCGCAGCCCCGCCCCCACCTGCTTTACCGCGTTATATCCGAATTCGTGTTATATCAGGTTGCGTTATATCGGGGTAGAGGTATAATTCATTGGGAAATAGGCTAAAAGGGTTGACTAATGTAGATCTATTGGGAAGAAGACTTTGGTGATTGGGCATGTAAGTAACTTACCAAATTTGTTTTGTGATCTAGCAGTGGATGGTTTTTCCTCTGAGTTAGCAGCACTAGAGTTGATAACCAATTGGCATGAGTGACGCCCTATCCTTAGGGACTGTCAAAAATTTAAACAAAGTCACCTTTCCAAATTAGTAATTATCAATGTTTTCTACTGTGGTTGTGTAACTTGATTCCGAAATCTGAAGGGCTATACTGACTGATTTTCTAACTTAGTAATAACAGAAAGTAAATGGAGTTAGACCTACCTACACCCAGTCTGAATTTGACCTATAGGTTCTACAAATGAAGGAGTCCTGGTCAAGACAAGATTGTTCCCTGTTGTACATTTACTACTGCAGGGGTAGGCAACCTATGGCACACGCGAAAAACATGGCACGTTTAGCTGATTTTCAGTGGCACTCACACTGCCCGGGTCCTGGCCCCCAGTCCAGAGGGCTCTGCATTTTAATTTAATTTTAAATGAAGCTTCTTCGACATTTTAAAAACCTTATTTAGTTTACATACAACAATAGTTTAGTTATATATTACAGACTTATAGAAAGAGACCTTCTAAAAACGTTAAAATGTATTACTGGCACGCGAAACCTTAAATTAGAGTGAATAAATGAAGAATCGGCACATCACTTCTGAAAGGTTGCCGACCCCTGTACTACTGTATTGAACCACCTACTTTCAAATGGGTTTTCATGCACTTCCCTTGAGAAATTATTTAGTAGCTCTCACGGTCATGTTACAGAAAACTTGCTTCAGAAGTAGCAGACAGGATAATCTCACCTTACTACTCTCACCTCTGGCATGTTGGGATCAGGCTATGTAGTGTTCACTATAGATATTAAAGTTTCAGGAACCATTGTAATGCCACCTTCCTAGGTGGAGCCTGTATCACCTCAGCTATAACAATACTTTACACTAATGTTGCCTTCCATAAAGGGATCTCAAAGTCTTTAGCAAACATTAATTAAGAAGCTCCCAACACCACTTTAGGGACAAACATATTTACCGCTCCCATTTACACATGGGGAAATTGAGGTTAAAAGACCTGCTCATATTTATACAGCAGATAAGTGGTAGCTATTTTTATCCTAGAAACCGAACACAGGAGTCCTAACGCTCGGTCTTGTTCTGCAGCCATAAGACCTTCTTTCCTCCGTGACAGAGACTGTCAAAAAGTGGCAAATACGGCTGGAACACTTGTGAGATCAGCAACTTCCTGCTGCTTCAGTATATGTATATGGGAGTCAGGTTCCTTAACTCCATTTAAGAGCTTTAATACATGGAGATCTCTCTCCACAGACCTAGTCCAAAATCAATGGAAGCTCACTTGTTGGCTTCACTAGATCCCAGCAGCCGAGCACATGGAGTAGTCATTTCTCCTTTCAAACTACACTTCCTGATGCCCTCAGCGGCGTATGTGCAATGGGCCCAGCCATTTAAGGGTGTCATCATCAGCCAACTGGAAAACCAGTAGCCCACTGTCAAAATAAATCAGGGATGCTCTTAGCTCACCTTCCCCCCAACCCCCAGCACCCTGCATCACCACCTCTTGCTTAGAGACTAAAATATACCCATGTCCAAAGTTCCCTCTATGCCACACTGGTGCACTCCCCTTCTCCTGGCAGGGCCCCCACAGTATGCCAGCCTGTTGTGCACAGGAGCTCCTTTCCCAGGAGACAGTGGGAAGCAGGAGTGAAGCTCCTCATAGCCAGGAGAAAGGGGGAGCAAAGATTCCAGCACACCCACCCCAAGAACCTGAGGAAGGGAGAAGATTCCTGATCAGCTTCCTCTCCCCAGGCCTGAAGGGTACATAAGGTCTTTGCATCCCACCCAGCCCCGCCAGGCCTTGGTGAGGAGGCAAAGATTGTAGCAGCAGGGCCCGTTGAAAAGGCTACAGGGCAGCACTAACTAATTTTGGCAGAGAAGCACAAACTGATATAGAGAGCGGGAAGCAGCAGTAGGGTTTCCAGGCATCTGGTTTTGAACCAGAACGCCCAATCGAAGAGGGACCCTGGCGGCTCCAGTTAGCACCAGTGACCGGGCCATTAAAAGTCCGGTCAGCGGTGCAGCGGGGTTAAGACAGGCTCCCTGCTTGCCCTGCCTCCACATGCTCCTGGAAGCGGCCGGCATGTCTGGCCCCTACACACAGGGGCGATCAGGGAAGCTCTGCATGCTGCCACCACGCCCAGTGCCGGCTCCACAGCTCCCATTGGCCGGGAACTGTGGCCAATGGGAGCTGTGGGGGCGGTACCTGCAAGTGCAGGCAGTGCGCAACGCGCAGAGGCACCTGGCTCCTCTTCCTAGGGGAGGGACATGATGGCCACTTCCTGGCAGGGCTGGCTCCAGGGTTTTTGCCGCCCCAAGGAGCAAAAAGGAAAAAAAAAAAGCCGCGATCGCGATCTGCTCCACGGCCGCCACTTCATTCTTCGGTGGCAATTCGGCGGCAGGTCCTTCACTCCGACAGGGGAGTGAGGGACCCACCGCCAAAGAGCCGGACGTACCACCCCTCTCCGTTGGCCACCCTAAGCACCTGCTTGCTGGGCTGGTGCCTGGAGCCAGCCCTGCTTCCTGGAGCAGCAGAGCGCCAGAGCAAGCAGGGAGCCTACCTTAGCCACACTGTGCCCCCGACCAGGAGCCCCCTGAGGTAAGCGCCGGCTGGAGCCCGCACCCCGATCCCCTTCCCGTACCCCGATCCCCTGCCCAAGGTCAGAACCCCCTCCTGCACCCCAAACCCCACACCCCCTCCCACATCCCAATCCCCTGCCCTGCCCAGAGCCCCCTCCCACACTCTGAACCCCTCATTTCTGGCCCCACCCTGGAGCCTACACCCCCAGCTGGAGCCCTCACCTCCTCCCGCACTCCAATTCCCTGCCCAAAGCCCAGTGAAAATGAGGGAGGGAGGCTGGAGTGAGTGGAGGAGGGCAGGGCCTTAGAGAAGGAGCAGGTGTGGGGCCAGAGTGTTCAGTTTTGTGCAATTAGAAAGTTGGCAACCAGCAGCAATTAACTGGGGGAGGAGGGAAGCAAAAGAGTGAGCGATGGAAAGAGGAGAAAATGAAGGGGGAAAGAAGGAAGAACAAGGAGGGGGAACTGGAGGGTTTGGGGGCAAGTCCGTGAGGAAAGGATAGCTGGCAAGAGTTCAGGGGACCTGGAGAGGGTGTATAATGGGATCAAGGGGTTTGTGTTCTGACACTCTGCAGGAACAGTGTCTCTCCTCCCCAAAACCTGGGAGCCATCTCACGTTCAGTGCTATAGAAAATTAGCTATTTACTTCCTGGGACTTAGTCAGGAACCTGTCACTCATGCTAAGGGGAGCTTAACTCACCAAGCAACCTGGCAGTGGCCGGGCTGCTTCCCCCACATTTTGTGTCACGTGTCTGTTTCCTTAGCTCACCGCTGGGGCATTGGGCACCCCCATTCCCCACCCTTTGGTCTCTGATTTCTCTTTCAGGATCTTTAGGGCCTGCTCTGTGGTTTTTTCACCCTCCATTAGGGTTTCTGTGACCCTCCCTCATTCTCTTGGGACGCTTGGGGAGAGGTCATACAATGCGCTGCTCCTTACCTCTCTCCCTAGGACATTTGCTTACACACACACACACCAGGAACTTGGAAGCCAGAGAGAGCTCTGCAATAAATCTCCTCCCTCTGCTTTCCCACGTGGCCAGATGCCTGGTCACATGATTAGACGAAAGTGCTCAGCCCAGTCTTCCTTTGCAGGTGGTAGCTGCAAAGCCCTGCAGAGGAACTTATGCCAGTGAATGAATGTGCATAGTCAGGTTCTCTCCCAGCTATTAAAAGAATGCCTGTCTCCATTAATCACTCCCTCTGCTTTGTGCCAATGATGTGTTGCAACCGGAGGCTTTAATAGTTATTGACTCCTTCCCACATAGTTCTGAAAAATGTATTACACAGGTGGATTGGACAGGGGGCAATCAAAGTTTCTGAAGGTAGGAGGCTAGCTATGCATCTAAAATAGAGAAATCCAGGCCACTAACTTATGTTTAGTACCTATACAGTGTTAGGAAGCTAAAGGGCTACACTTCGTCCATTTCACCAGATATATTTATTTGTGTTGATTTTAAAATTAAATTGTGAAATAATCTTCGTGGAGAGGTACCACTTTGGTGGATAGCGGAGGGGACTGGGAATGCTACCTGGATTCTATTTCCAGCTCTGATGCTACTGGCAGTGGACTAGTTTATGCTCAGTTTGAGTGCCCATTTATCTAATTTAGTTTGAAAACCGATTTTGTTAAATGGATGCAGTTTTTGGTGAGAACACTCTTAAATCAGTTTAAGGCTTTATATCAACATAGTTTATTTTGTTTTGTAACAGCATTGCAGTGCCTAGCATAATAGCACCCAGACCTGTTTGCAATATGTTAAATAACAAATGGGCACTTAATAGGATGCTGGAGCTGTAACTCATAAAGCCCTGCAAATGTATGTTTCTGTTTTGATTTACTGCTGTGCCTCTCAAGGTGTGTATGGGCTCTCCGGTACTTTAGCTGTGCAGTAGATGCAGGAATGCACTGCTAGAGCCCTAAAATGTCACTGTTCTTTGCAATTAATTCACTGGACTGCACTAATTGCATCACAGAGCCCTGAAATAGTTACTTGTTGCAATGCATTTAGTTCCATCCCTTGTGATTTCAACAACAACAACAAACTTGCATGGCCCATTATGCAAATGATACCAAAGTTCAAAACCACAAGAACCTCAGTGGCCTTTTGGAGGAATATCCAGCATCTGCTCAGGATGTAGCTGTGCAAGTCACTTGTGTCTATTTGCCAGTGCTATCCATTCCTGCTATGGCAGCTAGTTCCTTCAAAATCTAGATGATCAGATTTAGGGTCTGTTTTTTTCCCCTTGTTGTGTTTTAAGACACAGCCTTTTAACTTCTTAACCCATTGATCTTCCCCCTCCTGAGCACAATAACTCGCTGCCTCAACCTCCCCCTGCAGGGCCGGCACCAGGCACCCAAGCACATGCTTGGGGCGGCACCTGGTAAGGGGCGGCAGGGGGAGCGCGGCACGGCATTCCGGGGGGGGGCGCTCCAGCGGCGTGGCGCTGGGGGGGCGGGCTCCGGTTGCGCGGGGCTCAGCAAGGGGGCGGCACGGGCGCGGCGCTGGAGGGGGGTTCCGGCGGCGCTTGGCGGGGGTGGGCTCCGGTGGCGCGGCGCTCGGGGGGGGGGGGGCCCCGGGGCTCGGGGCGCGGGGGGGGGGGGCGCCGGGGCGCGGGGGGGGCGCCGGCGCGGCGCGCGGCGGGGGGGCTCGGGGGCTGCTTGGGTCAGCAAAAAAGCTAGAGCCGGCCCTGCTCCCTGATACGCAGTGTTCCCCTGAAGGGTTGTCACCTACTAGGCTGTGGGCCCTGACTCCAGTGCTTAATTTGTAATGAAAGAAGTGCCCGAGCTCAAGCAATGTTTTTTATGTTCATAACCGATACAGCAAACCCAGAGCCAGGGCCCAGCCCTGGCACAAATTAAGCCCTGCGTAACCTGCTACTTGGCCAGAGCCCCACTCCACCTTTGCTCCTTGCACTAGGCTGAAGGAACTGCTGGGGCTGAGCTCCCGCCTCCTCATCACACCAGTGAATGAACCCCGGCCCCGCCCCCTGCAAAGAGCTAGCCTAGCACTAGGCTACAACGCACTCACCCAGCAGGCCCTTGCGCATGCGCGCGTGGTGAGTGACGGAGCCGCGCGCCAATCGCTTTCTCTTCAGGTCGCCGCCCTCTCACGTAGCACGCAAGGGGGCGGGGCTGGGAGCGAGGGTCGAAGCTGCCCGGCCGCTGCTGGCATTGACGCGTAGTCAGTCAGTGCGGGCTGGGGGGGGGTCACGGAGTCGGGGAGCCACCGCCACCGCCATGAACAAGGATCTGCGCAGGGAGCGTGACTCGGCCTCCTTCAACCCCGAGCTCCTCACCCACGTCCTGGATGGGGGCGCCGAGCGGACCCGGCGCCGCAGGGAGATCGGTGAGCGCCTGAGCGCCCCACGGGCTCTAGGGGACCCCCCTCCTCACGGGACGGAGCCTCCCCGGGCGCCCCTCCCCCACGGGCTCTGAGGGGACCCCCTTCCTCACGTTGGGGTACTCCCCTACCCCTCTCCGTGCCCACTTTGAGACCCCCCCCCCACTGGAACCTGGGGAGCTCCCATTCCTGTGTGTGTACTACCCCGGGAGCTCAATTGGGGGGTTTGTAGTATCGCCCTTCTCCCCGACCCCGCCAGGTAAGTTGGACACCACATATATGGAAATCTTGCATCTTCTGTCCCTAGAGAAGGCAAGGCGCTCATAGGTAGGTGCTTGATATTGCTTCCTGCTCCTGCCTTATACCCAGGGGCCCCATATGGGACTGTGGGAAAGGATGGTCCAGTGGTTAGGTCACTAGCCTAGGACCGGGTTCGTTTCCGTGTTCTGCCACAGACTTCCTGTGTGACCTTGAGCAAGACATTTAGTCTCTCGGTTCCCCACTTGTAAAATGTGGCTAATGTAGCACTCCTCTACCTAACAGGGGTGTTACAAGGCTAGATACACTACAATAATGGGAACTATATGAGTACCTTAGTGCCCTGTGGTGCCATACCAGTGAATTACTGACTAAAAGGTGCTTGTACATACACTTAATGTGAAAATGATCCACGGCAAGAAGTATTTTGACTAGCAATTGCACCTGAACTTGCTTCAGATTTTAGTATCTCTGGGCTGAGCACAACAATCCTTATAGTTTTACCCTTCCTCGGGGGATGACTGTCTTGATCTCTTGACCATTAATTCCTTTTCTGTTCTTCCTTTGTGCCCTCAGAAGCCTTAGTTCTGAATGATCCAGACTTCCAGCATGAGGATTTGAATTTCCTCTCCCGCAGTCAGCGCTATGAGGAGGCCATCAGGAAGAGTGCCCTGATGGTGGTGAAGCTCAGAGAGTATGGGGTTGCAGATCCTGATGAAATCTACTGGTTTAAAAGGTACCTGACTCTGATGCAAAGCAGATGCTAGAAGAAAATTCTTCTGCATCATCAATTAAATCAGAGCTCTTTTTTTTTTGTTTTGTTTTCCTTCAATTTTTTAAAGCAAACTAGGAACCTGAGCCAAAGCCCCCATGTCTTGACTTCAGTGATCTTTGGTGCACACCCTAATTCCCTAGGGATCAAATCTATTGACTACAGTGTCCATTTCCTCAGACTCCTTTATTATAAACCTAGCAATGATCAAATCTTCTGTAATGCCAAAGATAGTAAAAATTTCCCTAAGATGGCTCTTAGTCATTCTAAATTAACCATAAGGAATTAAATATGTTGACTGTTTTAATTAGTGGGGTAAATGAGATCACTGTCTTTAATGTACTTCTATG
This sequence comes from Trachemys scripta elegans, assembly GCF_013100865.1. NCBI lineage: Eukaryota > Metazoa > Chordata > Testudines > Emydidae > Trachemys > Trachemys scripta. Next base: position 19,672,614 of record NC_048311.1, read on the forward strand.
AAGCTGATTACTTCACTTTGTAAATAGAGCTATTGTATTGTCATTGTTGAAGAGGTCCTAAGACAATTTTCAGACAAAACAATGCTTTTTGGGTTTGAAATGTTTCCTTTTAGCCCAAAGAATTAAAGTCTGACCTTTCATTTAGCTGATCTCTTTTTTATATATATATAAACTTTGCATTATTCAAAGTTGGACAAAAAAATCTTTGACAACTGAATTAGACAGAGTCTAACTTGCCATGAACTTAGCTCTGAATATGGTTAAGCACCTTTGACACAGTTTAAGAAACTTAGTTGAGAAATCAATGTCTGACGTAGCTTTCAGTTCACTCCCTTCAAATAGTGACTGCAAAGTTAAATACCTAGGTGCAAAGCCATGAGTGTACCTGGAGGTGTATTCATTTAAATAAACAAATATGCATCTGATTGTACCCATTAAGGGCTCAGTCCAACTCCTGTTGAAATCCATGGAAACACTGGATTGGACAGATAGGCCAAATTCATTAAGATTCACTGTCCCATCAAAAATGGTTGTAGTTCCCAAGATAAATCAGGGGACTCTAAATCTCTTGAGATAGTTGTTCTGGAAAGTGATTCTTTTGGAAGTGCTCTTTCAACACTGAATATATCTTTTTTTAATGTATATTCAAATTCATTGTTGATTAGAAAACTTAGATACTCTATGGCAAACTGTAATTCACTTATCCTGGGTGAGGCTTTTTTTTTTTTTTTTAAATAGAGGAGTAAAATATCACTTCTCAATTATTCTTATGGAAAAAGAGTAGGCAAGTAGATCTTGTGGCCTTGGATAGCAAATGTTCATGATTTTTTGCAATGTAAATACTGTATATTGGGAACAGCTGATAAAACTATTTTTACAGAAACTGAAGGAGTGTTCTCAGCTACATGTGTAACAGGATACATTTGGTCTTTGATATACAGACTTGGATTTATAGATGTATTTCGGGTCCAGTGAATTACTCTAACATAAATGAATAAGACTATTTAGTATTTTATATATGGAATATAATTCAGTTATTTGTACATAGCAGTTCCCATTTTCTCTCTTGTAGCCCTCTTTGTATATTTTTCTAAATTGTACAAAACGTAATTCTTCCATTGAGGAAATTCAGAGTGATGGTGGTGTTTGCACTAATAATCCTATGCTATTGCAGTGTTATGGATGACAATATAGGACTTGATCTAAATTCCAATGAAGTCAGTAGACCATAAATTCAAATGGGTTGTGGATCAGGCTCTAACTGAAAAATTCAGGAAGTCCAAAGTTATCGTTCTGGCAACAGCTTTAGCTTCTTCATATGTCACACATAATTAATGCAGAAAACTTAGCATATGCAGTAATAAAGTACAGTGCTATATTTGTGTATATGAGTAGGGATTTATGTGGAAACTGTAACTGAGTTTCCTCATACTCTTTGCATTTAAATTGTTTAACATAATATACAGGAGGATTTTGGTATTGAGTTAATATACAGAAGAAATTAAGGGAACGATTTCACTTGCTTTACAACTGACAAAATGGGAGCAAATGTTGAAATTTGTGCTGAGCAAAAGTTTTTTTTTTTCTTAATCAAAGATAATATGTAACTATACTTGAGGCAAAATGTAACAAAGTCCAATAATTGCTCAGTTGATTTCTGGCTAGAGTTCAGTGTTTGTTTTTGAGTATCCTCTATTTGTCATGTACCTAAGTTATGTACAAGGGCTAGTAACATAAGACTCCGTTACTGAATTGCTACATAACTTTGGGCAACTTTTCACTTTTTGCTTCATTTTCCTTGTCTGTCAAATGGGAATAATACTTCACCAGAGGTATTGTGAGGCTTCACTAACATTCTGGAAGTAGTTTGTGGTCCTTTATCTAAGGGCTTATCCATGCAGGGAGTTAGAGTGAAATAGCCGTTGTGCTTTCAGTTCACACCTTAACTTATTTTGTAATAGCCTCCCACATAGACAAAAGCTAAGTGCAAAATGTTTTTATGGTTGCCAGTCAGACTCTCAGTTACGGAAGTTGAAATATTTTTGTAACAAACCTTGTTTTCACACACTAAATGTTCAAAAAAAATTCAGCTTCTGGGTTGAAATTTTCTGTCCACAGGGGAATTGCTTTTGAAAATTTGAGCAAATTCCTTTCCTTTCAGTAGCTTATGTAGCCTACAGGAACTTTTTAAAAAACAAAAAAATGACAGAACTTTGAACTTGGGAGTTTGGTGTGTGACTACCCCTTGTTGAACTACCTTCATCATCACGCTGGGAAGGTGGGAAGAACTGATTGGCTAACAAGCAATTGGAAAATACTTTTAAACATGCTTAATGAACTTCTGTTAAGTCTTAGAGAGTATTAAACCCCTTTGGGGAATCAGAGAATGGAGAGTGTGCATTTCCAGACCTGCATAGTGTCTCTGGATATTCTGGGACCAACATGGCTACAACTACACTGCATACATTCAGTATGGCGAGTAAAACCAGGTTCAGTCATCAAACTTGAATGCCCAGGATTAGTGGGACTGAGTCAGCTGCCCTATGTTAGGGAACCCTGGGCTTGAGTGTCTACATTAGAGACTAACAAATTTATTAGAGCATAAGCTTTCGTGGACTACAGCCCACTTCTTCGGATGCTGTAGTGGGCTGTAGTCCACGAAAGCTTATGCTCTAATAAATTTGTTAGTCTCTAAGGTGCCACAAGTACTCCTGTTCTTCTTCTTTCATCATATTTTAGTCACTTCAAAAAAGGAAGTTAAATGGAGTTTTAGGTGCAGTATTATACCCGTTCCCAATTCCCCCTCTTATGCTTACAGTATTACAGTTGTGTTTTAAATTAGTTTTCTGTTTCTTGTAGTTGCATTAAAGACACACAGAAAGAATAGGAGGAACTGACTATCCAGGGGAAATGGTGAAAATGACTATATACAAAGTGCTGTCAAATGCACATAGTTAACAAACTGAAGCTACCGAGAGAAATACTGTTTTTTCTCGACTTTCTTTCATTTTTAGTCATGTGGGTGCTACTGGTATCTCTAGTAAGTAAAAGATTGCAGGCCAAGGTGTCATTTTTAAATGGGTGATGCTCCATTTAATTTCATCCCATTCCTCCTAGTTGTACCTCAGCCTGCTGACCTAAATTCCTCTCCCTCTTCGGTGCTTATGCCCTTCAAATGCATGTAGACAGCTCTCTAGAAGTTCCTCATTTTCCCAAGTAAAACATTTATTCTTTTCAATTTTTCCTCAGATCAATCCCTCCCCTCTCTCTGGAGCTAGAATAGGATTTTTCCTGTATGAGATTTGTACCGGAAAATCTTTTCCAAAAACAATCAATCAATAGTACAGATTTTTCTGTGACACAAGCCCCTCACGCGATGTCATGCATAACTCGAATAATAACAAAAGGTTTATCAGAAGCAAATAATGTTCAGCCAGATGTCACAGTAACTTATCACACAATGTGAAAACAAAAGGATTGCTTCACATTTTTTTACAAATGTTAAAGAAAGGGTCCAATCCTGTAGAAGGCCAAACACCTTCTAAAATCAATGAGAGATACTGAACACAGAGCTACAGAATCTAAAAGGCAGTAGTAGGTACCTTCACTTTCACTCTTTGGACTATAGATTTCCAGACTCTTACTCTCTGTTATGATGTTAGCAGTAAATTTGTTCCATCCTTTTGATTCACGTACTTGAACCTTTTCAGCTGGTTGCACTGAAATACACCTGTAGATTGGCTTGAATTCTTGTTTTAAATCATGGTTTTAAGACCAGATTTTTAAAGACATCCATTATAGGATAATAAATAAGTTAAATATGGATTTATAAGGGTTTTTGAATGGATGGGAAAATGTTATAAGGGCCAGCTGGATAGATTGCAGAAGATACCAGAGCATGTAGCCCAAGTAATAACCGCAATGGCAAATACTGTAGGGAGTATCCAGTGTTGAATAAGACCAGTGGTAATGTAAATGTGTCACACTTCAGCATGTCAGGGTTAGAGATGGAAACAGAGTTGGTAGAACTGGGATCTATATACAATAACAGCATATCTGTGTAGTATCTGGAATACATATACCTTCCTTTACAGTTTGCAGTCCAGGAGAACTGGACTTCTAAGTTACAAATTTCCTTTTATGTCAATGGTAGTTTTGCCATTAACTTCAGTGGGAGCAGGAGCTGGCAGTCTGCATCTGATATGGAACTGCTTTCATGTGGGAGTTCAGATTAACATGTACATAGCATGTCTGTGGCCTGGCTCCTGCGGTCAGATCCATGTGAATGGATGCTTGCATCTGGGCACTGCCCCATTAACCTTTTTGGGGTTCCACATGGAGAACAGGGTCCAGTTACAGGATTTGGGCCTTTGAGATCGCCTCTTCCAGTGGATTTTTTTCACCCTCCGATTTGGATTCTGGCTATAGGATAATGTGAGGAGAATACCAAACAGTATTGGTTGGTAAACATACTCACCCCCAGATTTTCCCGTATTTCTCATAGCATGTAGCGTCAAACGTCAAGAAACCCTGCAGAGAGAGATGTTTAAAATACAATTAGAAAAGAAGCAGGGTTTCCAGGGGTGGGGCTGGGAATGGGGCTGTAGTGGGACTAAAAGTCTAGAGCTAGCAGCCGGGCCAAGCACTCCTGTGTGCTCCTGAGACTCCTAATGTCTTTGTGAGGGATAGAATCCTATAAGAACGTCGCTGGATCTAGTTATTCTAGGGTCATATCATGCTTGAGGTTAAGGAGTCTGTAAGTAAACTGTTTGCAAGCAACTCAGTAAATAGTGACTGCAAACCAGCCACCTGTATGTGTTCACCTGTTTTGGGCAATCACTCCGGGGCTCACCAGGCCCTTCACACTATAATCAGCATTACAGAATTGTTATCCTGCATTAGGGTCCTACACAACCTGTGCATTAGAGCAGAGCTTAGCACACCGAAGAACTCAGCAATGCAGTATACAAATCTAGCTATTGTATGATGAAGGACATATATTTCTGGAGGCCAGGAGACGCCTTCAAACACTCACTTTACGATACTCCAAGGCAGTTCCAAAGAAAGGCAATGGCTTTGGCCCAGGGATACCCAATTTCTTGAAAAAAACAAATGGCCAGATCCCATATCTGTAAAAATAACAGAAGATTCTGAAGATTTCAGGACTGAAAGATCTCAAAGCCTATCCGGAGGAAGTGAAGATGTTGCATTAGCTCAGGAATGAAGCACCCACTCTGGAAGCTGGAAAGTGTGGTCCAAAAAAGTTGTGCCTTGTAAAGCTATTTAATAAACATAGCTAGTGATAAACCTCACAGCTGCACCACAAATCTTTGGAGAGAGAGCCCTGAGGTAAAAGCAAGCCTCCCATAAAGGAATAGGTGCTCCAGTAAAAACGGGGTCTTCAACCCATTAGCAAAATGCAAATGAGAAGCCTCTCTAGGCTCATTGCCAGCTCACAGAGAGGAGCCAGAAACTAATGAGGAAATGAGAACAAAGCTTACTTTTTTTTTTTTTTTCAGAGAAATCAAAATGGAGCCGGAAGTTAAGTCCTGAGCAGGGCTTTTGTGAAAGCTGTACTTTAATTTCATGAATTGTTCTCCCTGTGCTTAGCCCAATGTTAGTGCAGTGGTGTGTCGGGGGCCCCCGTCTGATGGGTTTCTGTTTGGATTTTGTTGACAGCTTTGCAGATTTCTCTCCTCTGAAGAACCCCTTTTTTTTTTGGTGTTGTAAAGTTATTACTCCTACCTCAGGGCTCTCGGCTAAGCTTGTCTTTCGCTGGGTTGAAAGAGCTTTTCAAATACACCTCTACCCCGATAAAACGTCCTTGGGAGCCAAAAAATCTTACCATGTTATAGGTGAAACCAAGTTATATTGAACTTGCTTTGATCCGCCGGAGCGTGCAGCCCCCCCCCCCCCCCCCCCAGAGCACTGCTTTACCGTGTTATATCCGAATTCGTGTTATATCGGGTCGCATTATATTGGGGTAGAATGTACTGTATTTGTTTTCAGATGGAGGTTACCAGCTTCCCAAGCAAGAGCTTTGTCACTAAATGAATGTTATAGCTCCAGTGTTTGTCAAGGAAACCGTATCAAAGGCCTCGTTTGGCCCAGAACAACAGCTGCCATTCAGCCTGCCTTTCTTCCAGGTGACTCCTTCCTCGGACACCAGGAACCATGCTGGGGTAGGGAGGTGTAACTTACCCCTCGCTTTATTATTACTAGTTAGTATCTGTATGATGGTCATGCCTAGAAATCCCCGCTGAGATCAGTCCCATTGTGATAGGTGCTGTACAAACACACTGTACGACAGTCTTTGTTCCCAAGAGCTTACAGTCCAGACAGCCAAGACAGACAGAGTGAGGAAAAAGGAAACATCATTATCCTCAGTTTGCATGTGGCGAGCTCTTGCCAGAGCATTTGCCAGTTTTGATGACTCTGGTCCAAGTGTGCCTGTATCTACAGGGAATACTTGCTCACCACTGTACTACAGCACTCTCTGGGGTTTAGCATTGCCTAGTGGGCTTAGCATGGACCTGTAAGAAAGGAAATGTGGGCTTTTTTTTTCAGGGTATGTCACTGGCTTGCTGTGACCCTAGCGCAAGTCACTGGCTCCATTTCCCAATCTTCAAAATTGGGATGATGACCCTTGCCTCCCTCCCAGGGCTGTTAGGCTCAATTCACCATTTGTAAAATGCTGTGAGATCCTCAGACAGATGGTGCTACAGAAGTGACAGGTATTAGTAGGACAGGACAGAAATGTAGCCAGGGCAACACAGAATAACACGCATGTTGTAATGTCAGAGTATAACCATTACATTTTCAAACAATGAAAACAAACAGAAGGTTGGTGGTGTAGCGTGGCTGCCGCTAAGCAGGCTCCTTGCCTACCCTGGCCCCATGCCATTCCAGTAGGGTTACCATCCGTCCGGGTTTCCCCGGACATGTCCGGCTTTTTCAGCTTTAAATGGCCGTCCAGGGGGGATTTCTAATAAAGTAGAAATGTCCGGGATTTCCCCCTTCCCCTCATGCAGAGTGCGGCGCGGTTGATTGGACGGCTGGGCCTGATTGAAAGCCGCTCTCAGCCACTGGGGCCTCTAGCAGCCAGAGTCCCTCCCCCGCCCCTGCAGAGCAGCGCCACAGTGTTTGGCTGCACGTGGAGCTCGTAGTTCTCCCTTGGCCTGGTGGGGGGAGGAGGGGAGCAGGCAAGGGACAGGGAACGGGGGGGTTAGATTGGTCGGGGTTTCTGTGGGGGGCTGTTGGGAGAAGGGGGTGTAGAGAGCGGTTGGGGCAGGCAAGGGACAGGGAACGTGGGGGGGAGCGCGGCCCTGCAGCCCCGGGGACGGGGGGGGAGCGCGGCGGCACATGACTCCGTGCCCTGCCCCTCTCTGCAAGCGCTGGCGTCACAGCTCCTATTGGCCGCAGCTCCCCATTCTCAGCCAATGGGAGGTGCGGAGGTGGTGCTTGCAGGCAGGAACAGCACACTGAGGGAGACCCCTGCTCCCCTGCCCCCAGGGCTGCGCTGGCCACTTCTGGGAGCGGCATGGGGCTGGCACAGGCAGGGAACCTGTCTTAGTGGCAGCCCCTCTGTGCTGCCAGAGATTGCGATTGACTGGGAGATTCTCTAGGATCGACCAGTCGAGCGCGATCGACCGGTTGATGACCCCTGGACTAGATGGAGCTACCAGAAGGTGGGCGCATAACTGGTTGGAAAACCATTCCCAGAGAGTAGTTATCAGTAGTTCACAGTCAAGCTAGAAGGGCATATTGAGTGGGGTACCACAAGGATTGGTTCTGGATCCAGTTCTGTTCAATATCTTCATAAATGATTTAGATAATAGCATAGAGAGTTCACTTATAAAGTTTATGGACGATACCAAGCTGGGAGGAGTTGTAAGTGCTTTGGAGGGTAGGATTAACATTCAAAATGATCTGGACAAACCGGAGAAATGGTCTGAAGTAAATAGGATCAAATTCAGTAAGAACAAATGCAGAGTACTCCACTTAGGAAGGAACAATCAATTGCACACATACAAAATGGGAAATGACTGCCCAGGAAAGAATAGTGTAGGAAGAGATCTGGGAATTATAGTGGATCACAAGCTAAAAATGAGTCAATAGTGTAACACTGTTGCAAAAAAAGTGAACAGCATTCTGGGATGTATCAGCAGGTGTGTTGAAAACAGGACACAAGAAGTAATTCTTCCACTTTACTCTGCTGATAAGGTCTCAGCTGGAGTATTGTGTATAGTTCTGGGCACCACATTTCAGTAAAATATGGACAAATTGGAGAAAGTCCTGAGGAGAGCAGCAATAAACATTAAAGGTCTATAAAACATGACCTGTGAGGAAAGATTGGAAAAAAAAAAACAATCTTTGTTTAGTCTGGAGAAGAGAAAACTGAGGGGGACAGGATAACAGTTTTCAAGTACATAAAAGGTTATTACAAGGAGAAGGGTGAAAAATTGTTCTCCTTATCCTCTCAGGATTGGACAAGAAGCAATGAGAGGTTTAGGTTGAACATTAGGAAACTTCCTGTCAGGGTAATTAAGCACTGGAACAAATTACCTAGGAAGGTTGGGGAATCTCTGTCATTAGAGCATAGGTTCCCAAA